>NC_056736.1:598154132-598266632 GCF_019279795.1 Protopterus annectens
GGATATTGATTTGATATGTTGATATTAACTGTAGACTACTATGTTTTTAGGACATGTCATTGAGGACTGCTGTCATGTAGTAATGGCATACCTATCAGTTTCAGATGTTTATCTGTCAGAATATTCATCCTAATGCATAACCTGTTGGCTAGCTACTTTCTGTATGTCCTCTGTGCAGATATGCAGATGTCCGGTATTCATCTTGGCTTCTTACAGGCAATCTCTGATTGACTGACACTTACATGTTTGTCCAGCTATCTTATGAATTCCACAACTAGTAAACCCCACTCTGTATGCACTACATGCCATAGATATCTCCAACAGACTACCACAGTCAACAGAACATGTTTGGGTACAAGTCCCTAACTCCCACACTGGTCACGTTATACAATATATGTTGCATACATGTCACTTGTAGCACCTCACTGGTCCACTTCAAGTGAAAATCAGAGGAGTGGATGTTGAATTTAACTGTCACCCTGGGGAATCAGTCATCAGGCATCAGTTGATAGATGGCCTGCTGACAAATGTCAAGTGGCACAGTACCAGTGTACTCACATGCCCTACTTTTCTCATCTCCATGGACATTAGCCTGGTACACACCTAGGAACACCTACACCTATGGATCTCAGTATTGAGAAATGTGTGTGTGCATTATTGAGTATAACAGTGTCTGTGTGGTTGTAAACTTGTAGTTGAAAATCCCCTGAGGGGCTTCTCACCCACTACACCCCCTATTGCTATACTTAGAAATGGTTGCTGCTGTAATTCACATTAAATGCACCTTGTTACACTCTTCACCCTGTGGGCTACCTGGAGCTTGCAGTACCAGCATAATACTGTTCTACAAATGGGTAGATAGGCATGGGTTACCCTCTGAGTCCTGGAAAATGTGGGTATGTGTGTGTGTGTATGCGTGAGTAATTGTGTTTGACTGTGCATATTTGTCTAAGACAGCATTCTGAGGCCACATTCCCCAAATACAATAAACCTTGCCATACATTATATGGGATGGTGATGTTACTGACATTAGGACAGCCATGACAAACCCTCACCCTACTATCCCTGTGGCATGTGCAATAAATGCATATCCCTGTAGTAGCACTGATTAGATAGACAAGGGTTTGTATTGTAGTCCTAGTCAATGTGCGATTGTGGGTATGTCAGAGCATTATCATGGGTTTCAGTGAGTACAATATCCAATGTGGGGTGTGGGTGCTGGGTATACTGTCTTTACACCATGGTACCCCCAGTACATGTCCCAAGATCCGCTGGATGAGGACCACTGTCACCATCAACCATACAGGTAATTGATTACACAATCCAGCCCAATGATGCATGTGCTGTGTGCAAAAACTCCCTAACAGTATGGACTCACTGACAAGGTAGTTAGCATTGCTAAACCCAGGTCTGTCAAATGTGACTATGACTGTATATGTTTGTCAATGTTTATATGACAGTATGTCATACTATGTATTGTTCATTAACACCCAGTACATCCCCCATTACCATATTGTACAAGGCTTGGTGATGTTCTTCACTTAACAGGAAACTCGGGACACACCTCATCCTAAAAGCTCTGTGGTGTGTGCAATTAAGGCCAAACACATTAGTAGCAATAAGTACCTATGCAGGACTTCTACTGCCAGTGTTGCAAATTAAGTGTGTGTGTGTATGTGAAGGGATCTACTTCAGTTTGCAGAAAATATATGTCCCAGGAGATCATTTGTCTGAGAACAAACTGGCAAAAGGTAACATTTCAAAGGAATCATCTTGTGTAAATTCATTCCATCAAAACTAGTAGTGGATGTGTAAATGCCCTCTTCCCCACTGTACAGTTGTACAGTGATACTGGAGCTGGTATATATAGTTGGGTGTGGTTGTTGTTGGCACAGCCACCCACATTGGGGTTATTGTTGTGCGTACCCCCCTGATTAGTGTGCTGTTATACTGTACAGTTTATAACAGGTTAAGTATTTCTTAATCACACTATGTGTGCTTCTATGCCACCCCACACCCTCCAAAGTAGAAGGCTGTGCCACCCACACCAGCACACCTATGTTTACCAACTCCAGGATTGCACTACATTAGGGAAGAGGACATATATCCTGCCAGTACCATCATCAATGACATTAAACTAGCAGACTGATTATTTACTGATGTGATGTTTTGGCTATTTGGTCTTGGTGGAATTACATAGGTCAAAATGAGTTCACTGCAAAATTAAGTACATCCATTTGTACAGTATTCTCTGTGTATTGCATCAGCACCAAAGCCTTTGTGTGTGTGTGTGTGTGTGTGTGTGTGTGTGTGTGTGTGTGTGTGTGTGTGTGTGTGTGTGTGTGTGTGTGTGTGTGTTATTCACAAACATTTGGTGTGTGCCACCCAGTACACTTACCATTGTCCACTGTAGAAGAGCTGCTGACATCAGCCAGCATGCACTCACCTGTATACACCCCTCAGACCTATTAGCCATGTGGCACATGCAGTAACTGTTATACAGACCTGTTACTTGTGTTCAGCTGTACCCAGCATATGACACAGTCAATGTGTCACCACAGTGCCATACCCCTTGTAGGAAAGGACAACAGACCAACACCCTGCTGACACATAGACACCTACAACACAAACAGAATACATTATGGAGACCACAATCAGTGAGTGTTAATAACAGCTATAATGCTTCATGGCTGGACAGCTACACACCTTGACATGTAAGCATTAAACATTCGAGCTGAAAACACATTAAACAGCATTACATTGCTAAACCTTAGTACATTCACCCTGTGCATCAGAACCATATTAGCATGTCCCTGCATCGATGGTATGGATGACAAGGATGTGGCACAGGTATCATCATATGCACAGGGTATGTGGTGGGTTTGCCAGAGGCCTAGGCTTTGCCATTTGGTTGACATCATGTGTGTGTTAGGGCATTCTTTAACAATTGGGCTGTGCAGATGTGGTGTGTGTAGGTATGGAGGTGCCCTAGCTGTGTTGGTGATGTGTGTGTATGTATGCATACAATTCTGCCATGTGGCTGCCCTATACAGGAGTTTGTTGGACAGCTGCAGACCGTACATGGCAGGGTGTACAGTTCACCATCTCTGGCCATGGACATAGGAACTATGCCTGCCAGGGGTTCCACGGGCACTACTAGGTAGAAGCCCAGATATGGTACTCTCCCCTGATGATGACAATTGTCCGCTGGATCTGAGTCCATTTTGGGACCAGCCAGGACTATGTGCACATGGCCTGTTGCATTGTGGTGTGGTCAGCACCCCCCTGCAGTGCTGGTGTTAGTACTGCCACTATGGGAGCAGCTGTGAGTTGTTGCACATCCATGTAGTCCTCCACCTGTTAGTGTTGCTGACCTACATCCACATGGCTGACACCCTGCTCCCACCACATGCTCTAACACAGACACCACACGGTCAAGGATTCCAACCATCTCACCCAATTGTCTATCCAGGACCTCTGCAAAATAATGGTGGGCACCTGTAAGATCACGGATGTTGTCAAGTACAGCAGAACGAGTAGCCCTCTGGAGCCTCAGACTCTGTCTGGTATAATGTTCCATATGTGCCTGTGCCTCCATGACAGCCTGAAACATGCATCTGGTGACATCTGCTGTGGCACATCTGCCAGGGGCATGATGGCCAGCAGCCCTCCTATGAGCACCCCTGTACATCTGCCTGTGTGGTACCTTGCCGGTCATCCAGCTATGGCTGCTGTGTACAGACACACTTGCCATAGTCCTCACACTGTCCTGTCCCATGCCACTACCCACCAAGTATTCCTCATCTATGGCCACTGGTGATGGGGTATGTATGGGCATTGTGACTGTGTGCAGGGATGTGGTGGATAAAAGTGGGATGTCAACCGATGGCACAGCTTCAGCTCCTGACAACCCTGCCTGTACCTCACCATACCTATCATCATTGTCAGAGTATGTTTGGACACTAACATCAGTTTGAATGCAGGAGGGACCCTGACCCACCTTGGCACCTGTGAGGGGAAAACAAAAAATATGATTTGAGACCTGTACATTATTGCTCACCTCTACACACACACACACACACACACACACACACACACACACACACACACACACACAAACACACACACACACACACACACACACACACACACACACTTACAGCTAAGGTGGCAAAAAGATATTACACAGACCTTTCATTACCCAACAGTCAACATGCATGACATATGGCACTCAACAGCATGCACTGCAGATATACTCAATCCTTCTTACTAACATTATACATCTCTGCGATGCATGAGTTATTTTAGTAGTTGATGCCCCTTCCCCCTGGAACACACTGCACCCATGTACACAGTATTGCTGTGCACCATTACAGCGCCCTGGCATGTACTGTGCACCATACCTCACGAGTGTACACACCATTGCTGAATGCGTATATGTGTGGCAGTTATGATTGCTCTGTTGCTCAAAGCCCCTATGTGTTTGTCTGATACATACCTGGGATGATATGAGAACTGATGTCAATAGTTAATGCCTGTCCTCTGATTTTCAGATCTCATCAGCAGTGCATGTATGAGCAATAAAATCCAATTACACTGACAATGTTTAAAGCTTAATGTGGATATGAGGAGTGTACACACTCTTGTTGACATGCCAGCCTCTTCCATGATATGCAATGGGGCCACAATACTGCATATGTTAACATTACACACAGCTGATATCTGGCATATGACCTGTGTAATCACATGCAGTATCAAACAAATGTGTTAGTCATGCAGATGCTGAATGAGATGCATACAATAGGTGGGTTGCATAAGTGTGCACATCCTGAACACAATGGTTTGTTGCAGCACCTGTTAAGTGAACTACAGCAGTCACTATTCCAGGAAGGGGTATACTAGTATGGTCCATCTTCACTTGCCATTATTTGGTCACTCCACCCTACAAATGTCCATCAACTCTGCCAGATTGCAAGGTCAGCTCATGTGCACAGCCCTTGGAGGTCACACAGTGCCTTCACTATTGCTGTGGAGTCAGGGTTATGTCTGGCACAATTCATGACTTTGAATGTATTCCGATACAGCCATTCCTAGGGAGCGTTGGATGTATGCTTCAGTTCACTGTCATGTTTCAGAATGACACCCCTCCCCATCCTCAATCTTATTGCAGATGCTTGACAACTATGGGCCACACATGAGTATTATTTTGCAGTGTTCCTAATTCAGAACACCATGTCTAACAACCTAGTTCCTGCTAATGAACAGCAAACCTGAAGGTGTATGCTGGCACCAGCAAGGTAAAAATGGGGATGGTGGGTATGAGGTGGAGTGAGGTGTTACTTGTGCACCACATGTATCTTTATTAATACTGTCTGTAGGTTTCAGCCTTGGACTCAGTACACCATTACACATTGCAACACATACCTTTGGGATACTTGATGTTATGCATATGCTACCTGTAGAGAGCCCTGAATGATGTTTCCTGTGGAACAACTCTTCCATCTGATTACCCTAACCTATAGGCCACACATATGCAGATTCCAGGTGATTGTTGACACAAGTACTGCACAGGCACTACTTGCTAGACATTCCTGCAAGTCTCTCAGTGTTGCTGCATGTTTCTGGGCTGCCTCTGTGACCAGTTTGCAATGTGTGTTGTCATCTGTCTTGGATGGGCATCTGTTTATTTTCTACATTAATGTTGTCCCATACTTCATACACACATACATGACTGTCTGCACTGTTTGCCATGGTATATGCAATGGTGACATAAGGCTACTTCTCCCACTCCTGAGTGCTACCTTTCAGATATGGGATCCATTCCATGGTTTGTAAGATGTGTGCAAGCCATAGCTGCCTCTGTTGCAGGTGCGTGGGCAAATGTCATGGACATATTTCTTGGACAGTAGACTATCACTAGGCTATGTACTTGATTGAAAGTGTGTACTCAAGAAGAATTAATGCTGTGCACACATATGCTTCCATTGTTTGTTAAGGTATGTATTCCCCATATTTGTTGTCCTAACATGGGATTCCATATTACACATTCATTGCTTATGTTAGGATCACATTACAGGTTGTAAAAGGTGTGGAATGTGGTATTGTGATTTGTGGTTGTTTAGATCCGGAACAGTTGCCATTGTAATAGTGGTGTATACACTGTTGTAGCCACTGTATAAGGGTAATGTTTCAGACATGTCACTAATGTAGGCCATTTGTCCCACCATTATGTTCATCTCTGTCCACACATCCTGCACTGACAGGTTCTTAGGTATACTGCAGGACACTTACATACTCTTCAGATATGCCACCATAGTGACCACTGTGATGCAGTACCGTTAACAGCAACAATAAGTGAACATGTACAGCATGCATTATGGGTAGGTGTGTTAAATGTGTACATGACAAATACCATGGACATAACATGGTCGGTGTATTGGCAAACCTGAACAAAACAATTCCATACTCACCAGGTATAAGCTGCTGCCCCAGTTGTATACCAAAGGGACCTACATAATTGTGTGAGAGACATAATGTCAGTAACCACACCTGTAGCATTGTTACAGGGTGGGAGCAGCATTTCAGCACATCAACAGTACAAACCCACAATACTAGAGATTATGCACATCTGTTCATTACTACACTGCAGCAACAGACTATCTTATCTGACATATGCATGTAGATACTTTGCAGATGAAGATGAATAAGCAACAGTGGTCTACTAATGTGCCCTGGGGCCTTACCTGGATGCTTCTCATCCATTGTGTGGGTGGCACCCACCTCCACAATGCTATCTTCCAGTTGTTGGCTTGGCTGGCAGGTGGGCGCCCCAAGGCTGGCAAGGAGCTCCTCAGCATGTGTCAGTGGAGGCTGGATGGCATGACTGCCATTTGTGGCAAGCTGGTCCCTCTTAATGGCAGCAGCATGCTGACGGGCGTGGCGGATAAGGTTGGTGCACCGATGCTGCACCTGCATATAACTCTGGTTATGCAGGCCAACATCATTCACCCTGTGAATGAGCTCATTCCACAAGGCAGTCCTCTCCTGCATATCATGGGCCCTGCACCCAAATAGGATGCCATGATGGAGTATCACAAATTGGATGATGACATAATTTTCTTGTGGTGTGTCAGCAGGGAGGAGTTCCCATGACATTGTACCTTGAAGACATAAACAGGAAAAAAGGTCAGAGGACCTCATACTGCAAGGATATATACATTGTTAATTGATATCCCCCCCCCACCATATCTGCAACAATAATATAAACACACAAATCAATGGGTATGTTTACACCAAACCTACTGTTGGGACAAATGTCCTATTATTCAACAAATATTGAAATGTGTCTCTATTAATGTTCCATGTTGAAACACTATCATTGGTGACCTGTTGCTATCAATGGAACCTGCAAGCCATTGTAATGACCACTGCGGTTCCATATATGCATGTGTTCTGTTTGCTATGCAACTGTTCCAAATCTGGTGTTTTGGGTTAATGGGAATATCTATGCATGCTGTTATAACCAATCCTGGATTGTGTTGACTATTACTAACCCACATATGTTGTAAAACTGCAACACCATAGCACATTTGGGAAGGCCGGTCCCAGTGGACCCACTTCACTCACCTCATCTGGCCATGGCACTGGGCCAAAGCATGTCTGTTTACCACCCCGGGACCTCCTTGTCCATCGGTCTTGCACCACCGTTGGGTGGAACCACCTCAGGGGATGGGTCTTGTCACACACCTGGGAGCAGGTGTGGACAGGATCCTGTCAACCAAATTCAGGTCTGGGGATTGAGGCATAGTGAGTTCTGAAGGGAGTTTGGAGATCTGGTATGCCAGCTTGAGGGCCGCATGGCACAATTAGAGGGTCAGCCTGCACCTCCTGCTCAGCCCCCAGCAAAGCCACCTTTGGAGCCATGAAGGTGCAGTGGTGACTGCCCATGGGTGGGGACCTCAGTCCCACTGTTTTCATTTGAAGGCTCATGGGCTTCCAATTTCCAAACACTCCTCCCTGTCCAAGGTGCCCCCCCCCCACACATGTGTCATATACCACCCCTGTATGCTCTCTTGTCTGTCTTGTCTGTCTTCCAACCCAACCTACCTCCCCAAAAATACCTACTATCCTTCCCCAACAACCCACTCTCACCTTAACAAAAAAGGGCAATCTGTTCCCCAAAAAATTTTTGCTCCATACATAACTGCCCATTTCACACACGTGTCCACTGGGCACATGTAATCTGGTCTAATTGGCTTCACAACATATTATTGATGTCCTCATCCCTCCCTCAGGGGTTTTCCAAATTCAGTATATATACACAGCTATTGCTGTAGAAGAAATGGACAGTTACGGGCCTTCCCTACACCCGTCCAGCACATCCCTAGCTACTTTCCCTATTGTCTTTCCTCTTTGTGCCCCCTTTTTCACCACTTTCCTATCACCCATTTTTCTTTTCTTTAAAGAAATTAGCATGGGTGTAAGTGGGTGTAAGCACTTTTAAGCAGTAGTAAGTAGGATCAAGTATGTTTGCTCTGTGTTAAGCAATGCCTACACAGATTAAGCACTTTTCTGGTAACTGTCTGTAAGCATATTTAACTGGCAGTTAGCATTGCTTACCATCACGCAAACCTGTGCAAACCCACTTACAACTGCCTAAAAGTACCTTAATCACTCTGTATCCAACAGCCCTTATTCTGCCCGGCAACAGAATTATCAGCCCTTGCCAGTATTGAACCCCAGACCCTGCACATCATAACCACAGCAATTTACCACTACGCCATCTGAGCTGAAGATATGTATGATGATTTCTCAAACATATGCAGCAGTATTTATTTATATATATATATATATATATATATATATATATATATATATATATATATATATATATCTGTATGTATATATATATATATATATATATATATATATATATATATATATATATAGAGAGAGAGAGAGAGAGTGCATTCGGACATCAGATCCACACTCTGAACCTCTCACTGCAAAACATCTCAGCAAAGGCACTGTAAATAGGGGGGGCCCAAAATAGGGATCTCTTGTAATTATTGCCGTTATCCCTTCCTCCACAGCTGAACTGTTCCGCCTTGCAACAAAGTAGAGCATCACATGTGGACAAAGCCTAATGTTAGGGGGGATATATAGGGACAGATCGTAGATATGCCTATTACAAACCTATGAAGTTTGCGCATGATACATTTCACATTACCATGACTGTTCTGAAGGTGGTGGGTTCTGAAACTCATGTGTCTGTCATGACTTCATTATGCCCACCTTCAGCTATTTGCCAGACTAATATAGATGTTTGGAGGAGCAGAACAAACACTATGATCGCTTAAATCTTGACATTCTGTGCAGATCTGCAAGTTGACAGGTATGGCCCACTGCCCACAGGGCCAGATGCTATGTCCATAGCAGTTGTTCAGCAGGACGTCATTACAGCAAGTCTTGTCATGTATACATCTTTCAAAATCATCTATCCCATTATTAGAGACCAAGTACTACATTAAATTACATGCTGACATCTTTCACATACCTGTTTTATTAGTATGCTCTTTTCTGTGTTCCACTTGATGATGTCTTCCTTATTTGTTTGTTTTTTTAAGTATTATTTTTTGTTTTTTAGTATTATTTTTTTTTCCTTTTTTATTTATCTCTCTCTGTCTCTCTCTCTCCACTACAGGGATTGAGCTGGTTTGAATAGGTTGCAGCATGGCTTTGTTAGGTGATGCTCATGATCAGGTGATGGCCTCTTCACCAATTGGTGTTCCCCACTTGCTAATTGCATGCAGGCAGCTGTGTAATTCTTCCAATAGCCCACGTCATAGCAACCCACTACTATAAATGACTACATCATGTGGGCGTTGTCCCTTTACCTTTCCTGTATGGAAGACATCCTTCCTGTGTGTGGGCAGTGGGGTTACAGACAGCAGGTAGCAATACCTCTTACAACAGGACTTGTGGACACAAGCCAACTACATGTTTGTATAAAGTTCCAGACCTAGGGACAGTGTGTGAGTATTGCTGTTATATGCATTGAATACTGCTAGTTTTACAGGGTTTGTGTGTACATGCTAGTTTTGCATGAAATGCAATTTGTCTGCCCAGGTCTCAACTGTGGACCTATCCACATGATGGCCAGAGGATTGGCTGTTATGTTTTGTCTGTTCCCCACACAGGTCTTGTCCCTGACGTATCAGTGGCATTCTCTCCATTGATTGCTATAAGTACATGGCAACATCCATTTGTGTTTCTGACTTCATATTCCTTATTAAGGGCATGTTGCAACTAATCCTGTAACACGAGCAACTTTCACAGTGTATAACAGCAATATTTCAAATATGGCACTGTGTTTCAGCCTCTGTCCTCCACCTATATACCAGGCTTTGTCCAGATGTCATGCAGTAAGAGGCTGATAGGTAATGGTGTATCCTTATTTAGTGCTGACATTCCTGCTGTCATTCCAGTGATGTTGTGGACTCCCACACAAGTTGTGGTGTAGGGTCCATATATATGAGGCCTACAGCTGGATAAAACATGCGTGACCCTGTACAGTTTGGAGGTCAGTGTATGGAGAAAACTGTAATATGCCCTTATAAGACATTTTATGGTGGAGTGGTAATAAATGTTTTTAACATAGGCTGTTACAACATGTGAGGGATATCAGTGATAAGAAACATTAAGGTATATGGCTGTACATTTTCATACGTTTCACAATGGGAACAGTGGTGGGCTAGAGCTTACTGTCTTACACACAGTTCTGTTTGTCAGTGTGATAGTGACATTTTAAGTTAAGCATTGTTATGTAACAGGTACAATTACATAGTGACAACTAATACTTTTCCCCCTGGGGTTGAGTGCAGAGTGTAATTGGAGGATGTTGAACCACATCTGTAATTAAGTGTTGATTGATTCTTATTTTTAAGGCAAATGTGTTTTTTAGTGTTCTATTACTTGAAGACTTTAGCCTAGACAGCAAAGTATGTTATGTTTTGCAGATTACTGTATCATATATTTTCTTTGAGAGTTGCATTAATCAGTTATTGGGTGTTTCAAACACCTAAATGCTATAAGAAATGGCATAAACAACTGAAATAGTGCAGAAATAAACATTTATATGTATGCAAACTGTGTGTGGTGTCATGTCCTTTGCATTGTGCGTGGGTATAAGTTTCATGCAATAGTTCTCATTTGTAGGAAAGAATCAGACACTGGCCATTTGAAAAGGTGGCAACTGTAGGAATAATGGCTGTTTGATATGCTGTGCACCCTCTATATATAGTGTCTAAATATATCTATAAGTATTGATATATTTATATATGTATGTGTGTGTGTGTGTGTGTGTGTATATATATATATATATATATATATATATATATATATATATATATATATATATATATATATATATATATATATATATATATATATATATATATATATATATGTGTGTGCGTGTGTGTATCACTCGAATGTTTAGTGCTTCCACATTGTACATTCCCTATGGTTGACTGACTGTTCTGCATGATATGTTAGCAAAATCATCCCAACATCTTTCAGCTGAGATGGCTTACTGGTAACTTGTTGGGGCTATGTTGTCCAGAATCCTGGGTTCAAGTCTTAAAAGTGTTGGTTATTTTGTTGCAAGGCAGAACAGTTCAGCTGTGGAGGAAGGGATAATGGCAATAATTACAAGAGATCCCTATTTTGGGCCCCTTCACCCCCAATTACAGTGCCTTTGGTCAGATGTTTTGCAGTGAGAGGTTCAGAGTGTGGATCCGATGTCCGAATGCACTCCATATATATATATATATATATATATATATATATATATATATATATATATATATATATATATATATATATATATATATATATATATAAATATAAATACATTTTCCCTACTGTTGAATGACTGTGCTGCATGATATGTTTGAGAAAACATCACACATATCTACAGCTCAGATGACTTAGTGGTAAATTGCTGTAGTGTGCAGGGTCCAGGGTTCGAGACTGGCAAGAGCTGATTATTTTGTTGCTGTGCAGAACAAGGCCTGCTGGATACAGAGTGATTAAAGCACTTTTAAGCAGTTGTAAGTGGGTTTGTGCGATGGTAAGCAATGCTAACTGCCGGTTAAATATGCTTACAGACAGTTACCAGAAAAGTGCTTAATCTGTGTAGGCATCACTTAGCACTACACATAGGCATCACTTAGCACTGCCCAAACAAGCTTAATCCCGCTTACTACTGCTTAAAAGTGCTTACTCCTGCTTACCCCATGCTAATTTCTTTAAAAGAAAAGAAAAAAGGGGTAACGGGAAAGTGATGATAAAGGGGCACAAAGAGGGAAAGACAATAGGGAAAGTAGCTAGGGATTTGCAGGATAGGTGTAGGGAAGGTCCATAGCTGTCCATTTTTTCTAAAGCAACAGCTGTGCATATATGCTGAATTTGGAGGTTTATTTGGACACTCAAACCCCTGAGAGAGGGGTGAGGACAACAATAATGTGTTATGAAGCCAATTAGACCAGATTGCATGTGTCCAGTGCGGACACGTGTGCAAAATGGACAGTTATGTATGGGGTAAAATATTTTTTTGGGAACAGTTTGCCCTTTTTTTAAGGTGAGAGTGGGATGTTTGGGAAGGATAGTAGGTATGTTTGGGGAGGTAGGTTGGGTCGGAAGACAGGCAAGACAGACAACACAGCATACAGGGGTGGTATATGACATGTGGGGGTAAACACCTTGGATGAGGAGGGGTGTTTGGAAATCGGAAGCCCATGAGCCCCCAAACGGTAACAGTGGCACTGAGGTCCCCACCCATGGACAGTCACCACTGCACCTTCACGGCCCTGAAGGTGGCTGTGTTGGGAGGTGAGCAGGAGTGGCAAACTGACCCTCTAATTGCACCACTCGGCCCTCAAGTTGGCATAGCAGATCTCCCAATTCTCTTTGGAGCTCCACCCCAGACCTGATTTTGGGGGACAGGATCCTGTCCGCACCCCCTCCCAGGAGAGGGATGAGCCCCATGCCCTGATGCAGTTCCACCCGAAGGTGGTTCCGGACCAGCGGACGAGGAGGTCCTGGGGTGGGTCCCAAATGTGCTACGGCCCGGTGCCATGGCCAGATGAGGTGGGTTAGGTGGGTCCACTGGGACCAGCCTTCCCAAACGTGCTATGGTGTTGCAGTATTACAACATATGTGGGTTAGTAATAGTCAACACAATCTAGGATTAGTTATAACAGCATGCATAGATATTCCCATTAACCCAAAACACCAGATTTGGAACAGACAGAACACATGCATATATGGAATCACAGTGGCCATTACAACTGCATGCAGGCATAGCCGGCTTTAGGCACCAGCGAACCCTGAAGTCGCTGGGGGCCCCCAACCACAGCAAGCTATCGTATCCTGATATTTTGTAACATGTCTGTCAAACCAACAAAAGCTAGTACAGCATTCTTGTATACTTAATAAACCACAAGGGTAATAACTCTTATTTATATCCCCTTTAAAATTCAGAGATATTTCTGGTTGTATTAACAGTGTTTTGTCAACTAACAGGCATCAGAATTCCATTAAATATTTTACCACTGACATAGTGCCCCTGGCTTAGTTAACCCCTGCTGTTGGACATTTTCTCCACTAAAACTAACTACATAGCCAGCTTTAGGTCCCTGTTATACATATGGCTGCAGGGCCCTCCCTTAATCATCCTTGACTGTTTGGAGGCCCCACAAAAGCTGCTGCTGGTTGGGGAAAAATGAGGAAGAAAAAATGTATTAATTTACTAATTATGCTCTTTAACCTGAACAGGGCTGTGATATGACCTTGTTAGGATGAGGCTGATAATGAACATGAGCAAGGTAAGCACTAGAGAGATCAGCAGCCCAGAGTGACTTATCTCATTGCAAATTTTGGATTTTAAGAAGAGCTGATACTTCTGATCATCAGGGATAGTTTTCTCTTTCAGGAAGTTTTATAAATACAGCCAGAACACCAGATCCTATAACTCTCAATTTCTTTGCTTAAAAATTGAGTGCAATCCCAAAAATAATAGCGTAAAGGCTCAGAATCAGGACTACATTTTAAATATTACTCTAATTTGCTTAAAAAGTTAATAGAATAACACCTTTTGCATCAACACATATTTTTGGACAATAATTATAAAACTCAGATGTCTGGATTGACTGTTTGTAATCCTGAACAATTTACCAGCAAATCAAACTTTTTACGAAGGAGAAAGCAGAAGTATGAACAAAATCAGGGAAAGTCTGTGAAATCAGGGCCAGTGACAGGTATGTGAAATCAGGGCCAGTGACAGGTATGTGAAATCAGGGCCAGTGACAGGTATGTGAAATCAGGGCCAGTGACAGGTATGCATTACTCCTCAATGAGGGAAATAAGTGACTTACCCCTGCTGCTGTTTGATGACTGCTAAACAGCAGTTACTGATCTGGTGTAGCAGTACCAGTATTGCACAATGTATTGCTGTTTGCTGAAATAAGTACAAAACTAGTACTACCATGGCGTATGCTTGTGTGTGTCTATGTGTGTATGTAAAAAATATCACTGATTTTTATATGTCCACACACCCAATAATGCCAGGACACAGACATTATTGTTCTGGATATCAGTAAAAAATGTACCTAGCAAGTAATTATATTTCAATAGTAAGGCATGAAATATATCACAGAACATTCAGACACTTAGATCTTCTTGGAGTCTGGTGGCCCCCACTCACCAGACTACAAGAATGGATACTGGGGGCTCCTTTAATCAGCTTTGACTCTGTGGGGACCCCCACAAAAGCTGTTGCTGGTTGAAGAAAAATCAGGGAGGAAAAAAATGTATCAATTTTCTGATTGAGCTGTTTAACCTGAGCAGTGCTGAGATACGACCATTTTAGGATAAAGCTGATAATAGCCTTTGGTTTCAACCACACCCATTCTAAAACCAGCCCTGCTCAAATGTGTGTATATAGAAAGCTGCTGTAGGTTATGGGGGACTGGGGATTGTGTGGTTATTACAACTTTAATTTTCATCACAGTCAAACCTTAGAGGTATGCACATGAAGTCATTACAACCTGTGCTTGAGCTGAGGACATTGTTTATTTACTTTTCTCACAGACTTCAGAAGTGTAAAAACAAGGTTACTATAGCTTGTGTAGGTGTGATGTACTGTTTAGGACCAACAAATTAGAATATATTACTGAAATCATTCTCACAATCATACATCAGGCACATGTACATGGGGCTGACTTTGAGGGTTAGGGGTGAGGAAGCATGCTATGTATATGTATATCAGCAGTCACTTGAAATATATGACTAAGGCAATTTAAAGAAAAAATAAGACTGAAATTCTTTTCTTTTTCATGATTTTTCTTTAGACCACCATCAGAGTAAAATTCTGAGAATATGCTCTAAAATGCATCCCAGGCCACCTGCAACCCTACGGCTTCTTGGGCCCTTGCTTATTTGAGTTATTTCCTAAATGATTATTACTATGCTGTCTTGTTCAGGAAAGGAGTGTTGAAAGGATGCAAGGAAAACTAAAGTTGATCAGCAACAGTGAATTTCTTTCCTTAATCATAATTTCTGTTCAAACTATTATTGGATGAAAAGGTTGTGTAAAAAGAAAAAAAAAACTTTAAAATGCACTTCAGAGCATATATAAAATTATGGCTTCTTGAAAAAGCTAAGAGTATGGCAAAATGTGAGAAAAGGAAGAAAAAGGTAATGTGCATGATATGGCAGGCCCAAAAAGCTCAGAGGAGAGGAATGGGGGTGTGCTGAGGGTATTGACACAGTAGGCCTAGTCATCAGTTCATTTAATTACAGACCTGCACATAGAGTTATTGCAATGTATCATTGTTGCAACTAAATGCCAGTAACTGTAAGTGTCCCTTTGTTAGACAGGTCAACATAGTGTGGTATATAGGCCTGTTGTAATGTAAGAGGTTGTAGCTATAGATCTGCCTGTATGTACTACTCCTAAAAGTTTGCAGCACAAACTAAAAGGTTTCTTAGCAGGGGTGGCACTGACAGAATGATGCTTATACTGGAAGTGCCTAGGGGGCCCCCAACTTGACATTTGCAGGGGGCCCCCAAAATGTTAACACCGGCCCTGCATGCAAGTTACATTGATAGCAGTAGGCCACCAATGATAGTATTTCAACATGAAACATTAATCGAAACACATTTAAATATTTATTGAACAATAGGACATGTGTCCCAACAGGAGGTTTGGTGTAAACATACCCATTGATTTGTGTGTTTAGATTATTGTTGCAGATATGTTTGGGGGGAGAGATAAAGCTTGACAACATGGGGCTACAAATAGGGACACATTTTGAATATTGTGCTTATAAACTTGGAGAGTCGCTAGAGTAACAGGAATTGTTTTAATATACATTTTCTGAAGTTATTTGAGGTCTGAAAATCAAATGTATGTCATTATTTAGTGACTAGAATTCTGGGATCATCCCAGTGATTTACCAGGGAGACAGAGGAACAGGCCTAAATATGAGCCAATTATCTGGACATTCTGCAAAAAATCTGTACAGTTGAGAGATATGATTATGCATACAGCTTACTATTACCACTCCCAGGATTCGAACCATGACTGTGTGTGCTAAAAATACAACAATTTGAACTTCATCAGAGTGAGCTATTTAGAAACTGCTGTCTACTGTTTTAGTGTTTTATGTCTAAGTCTCTCTTGTTTGTACAATCAGACCTTGTACTTACAACAGTCTTACACAGACATTCTTAGACATATTTTTATGTAGCACAGTGTGGGTAGCAGTGGTTACCAAAACATTACTATTCAGAGACTGCAACACTAAATGCCATACAATACCAGAGTAAACACAACCAGTCCAGGATTTAGAACTTTATTGCCAGGCAGTTATGGTTTTATTGAAATATGACCTATATGAGACTATTACTGTCATATTGTCTGGTTTATTCAGTACAACCCATACACAGTTTTTATACTGTCAGGTGACTTTCTACTACTTTATATTTATTTGGTATGACTACTACAAGCAGGATTGTTACTCACCAGCCTCGTGATGCAGCCTTTGCAACCTGCTAGCATGGGCTTCCTGATTCACAGCCCACTCAGCTGCAGCTGTAAAGGGAATAGAGAAATATTTAGGCATACCTATCCATCACATACACAGGCTGGACTTTAGTAAACAGTTATTGACATGAATACTTACACACTGCTGGGACAGCACCCCTCTGTCTTGCTTCTTGGACTCACTGGTCCAAGACCTCCCTCTTTCTCCACTTCAAGTTGGCATAGTGGTGCTGGACCTGCTCACCAGTCCAAGGGATACCAGTGGCACTGGTGAGATCACAGGCGAGATGGTCCCAGGCTTCCACTTTATTTTGGGAGCCCTGGTACTGGCCCTGCAGCAGTCTGTCATCACGGTTATTTACCAGGAGTCCTATCATGACCTTGGACTCCTGTATGCCCCAGTGGTGCACGTGGAAGCACATGCCCTGATCAACTCCTGACATACTGCCTACAGTGGGAAGCTGTAACCAGTTATGAACTATATTCCCACCTGCGGAGTTTAAATATGGCAGATTTCCCGCTCTTTGCCATGATTGGATTTGAATATGCTGAGCTAAGCTAAGCTATGGGCAAAGCTGCTTAGCTAAGGTTGACAGTACTTATAGGGGTATGTTCAGCATTGCTTACCAATGGGTAAATCCACTTAGCTGGGCTACTCATCGCTTAGCAGTCATATTTACACAATGCTTACACATGGTAAGCAGAGCTGTGCAATGCTTAGCATTACTTATTTTTTATTTTATACACTGTCTGCTGTATGGGATTGATTCATCATTCATTACATGTTATACATTTGTTTACTGTCCCTGACATCCCCCAATATGCTTTCATTACATATATTCATGTGTGACTATACTGTATGGGGCACTTGTGTTTGTATGGGGGTTTCACAACTTTATTACACTGACACCTCACATCTGGACCTACTCCAGTACTCTAGTTAACACATATTATGTTATTTTGTAGCTAATTATAAAAACAATGTTTATGTACTGCTTTCACATTTAAAATGGTTATACTGGGGATTGAACCTGGAATGGCTGTGTACAATGTATACGCTCTAACCAATACACTATTACAGATCAGCTTAAGGGAGACGTCTCTTCACAGGTTCACAGGTTCACATATTAGTACTAAGCTAACTGCCCTTGTGAGCTATTTTAAGCCTAGCCAATTGTCCCTTGTGAGACTCAAACCCTGCACCTTGTGTTTGCAAAGCAAACACTTCAACCATTAGGCCACCCTCCCAACCCTTGCTATTTAACTTCTTGTGCTGTTTAAGCTGGACTAAGCATAGCTAAGCAATGGGCACACCCACGATGATATGCTTAAACTTTATCGGATTTATAAAAAAAAAAATATTTGTTGTGTTTTTTTTCTTTGTACCCTTCAAAATATCCCTGCTAATACTAAACCTGTTATTCTATCAACTTTCTGCTCTGTGGGACGATTGCCCCTTATGGCTTTGTCCAGATTCCTTACTCTGACGGGTTGGGAGATGTGCACTATATGCTTATGCTAAACCTGCTATGCTATTCTATCAATTTTATGGCTTGGTAGGTATAATTGCCGCTTATGGCTTTGTCCAGATTTCTTACCCTGACAGGTTGGGGGTGTTATGAGCTCATTTGAGATTGCCAAACGGCAATTCTGGAGTGCAGGGGGCGTATGTATTGTGAGAGCTCTGCTCTCAGACACAACTCCTGCACTCATACACAGAACCATGTCCATTTTACAGCATGGCAGTGTGTCTTCATACATATGCATGTCATGCTGCTGTGCTACAAAGGAACGGTCCCTGCCATGCAGGAATAAGCTGAATCCTGGGGAGAGACTTTTGAGCTTAGTTCTTGTAATGATATTTTTGCTGTTTTGGTTAATGAGATGAAAGAAATAAGAACACAAATTTGGCATCTTAGGCTATTTAAGGCCTATTTTATTAAAAATATTACTCCACGGGGCCTTAGGGTTAAAATACAATCATTTGTCAAGGGCACTGATCAGACTCTATTGACACAATGGGACAAAGCTCAGCAATCTGCCTCTATGGATTTTGTAAAAGTCCTGCTTGATTTTTATGAATGCAGGATCATGACCCTTTCTAAAAATATTTGTGATCTTTGCGAGAAGGTTCAAGTGTTCAAAGGCAAAACTATATATAAGGAACAGATTTTCCTACTTTCTGGTGGATTGATGCAACTAGAGAAGGACCTTAAAGCCAGGATGATCAGGAAATTTCAACGTGATGTTAGGGACTATACTGTTGGTAAGCCCTTTGAGGTAAGGAAAACAGTTCAGTTTAGTGATAAAAAAGTTTCCACCATGGCCAATTTTTAAGAGAAAGAGAAAACGTTCCATTTTAAAGAAATCAAAAGTTTCTTCTGATACGTCAGCTGATGAGTTTTCATCAATGACTGATAATGAAGGTATCACGCCATGTAATTCCCCACCCAATAAGAAAGGGAGTTCTGAGTTCCCTTTAGGAGAACTAGGAGGGGAGGGAGAAAACAGAGAAGGAACATGAACAAGTTTGGAAATTATGTTGGCCTTGTTGACATGCAAATAAATAATCATCCTAATGTTCACAATATTTCTTCTGTAGATTTAAGACAAATGGAATGTAATTTACTTAATAAAGGTATGGGATTTGTTCCCAAATTTTCAGTGTCTGAATACTCTTTTGCTCAGGATGTTATTAGTTTTTGTAGGAATCTTAATTTAAGATTATATTTCAATCAGGTTGATAATAATTGAGATTTTCAGAATTTCCGATTTAGGACTTCTTCACTTGTGCCTCCCATGAATAAGCATGTAGGAATATTTCAAAATATAGTATTGAAAGATTTACACTTTCTAGAATATGCACATGTACATAAGGGTGGGACAATTTAACTAAGGATGAACGTCAAGCCTTGAGAAGATTAAGTAATAATGGGAATATTGTCATCAACCAGGCAGACAAGGGGAGAGCAGTGGTTGTCTGGGACTGGGATATGTATTACAATGAGGCTGTTAATCAATTGTCTGACCATCAATATTATCAGTTGATGGTCTTGGACCCAACATTGATCTTTAAAAAAAGAGATTGATAAATTTTTGGCCTTGGCTTGTGAAGAAGGTATTATTTCTAAAGAAGTCAAATATCATTTACAATGGTAAACCCCACCAGACAAAGCTTCTACATGTTATCAAAGATTCATAAGAACTACAGTCTGCCTCCCGGCTGACCTATAGTGTCAGGCAGGGTTTTTTTAACAGAACCCCTTTCTGCTTTTTTGACTAGATATTTAAAACCTCTTCTGGTACATGTACAGGCTCGTATACAAGATACTACCCAGTTCCTGAATATAATTGCAGATATGCAGATTGAAAAAGGCTGACTGCTCTGCACACTTGATGTTAGTGTGCTATACACTAATATTCCACATTGCGCAAGGTTATTAGCTTTGGATTTTTGGCTTACACATATCTCTTTGTATGATCCTGGGTTTAATGCTTTTTTACTATGCCTTACTGAGCATGTGCTGAATAAAAATGTTTTCTATTTTGATAATGCCTGTATTTTTCAATTAAAAGGGACTGCTATGGGAGCATCTTTCACTCCCATGTATGCAGACCTATTCATGGGATTTATTGAGCAAGATTTGAAATATGATGCCAGTCACAATATTTATCTTGGGGCTATGGATATCTGGTGCCACCATTTGGATAACTGTTGGCTGGTTTGGCATTATGATGCAATTTATCTACATGAATTTGTGGATTATCTAAATGAAAATAAGTGGGGCATTAAGTTTACATTAAACTATCATCCTAAGGTAATTACTTTTTTGGATGTCGAAGTGAATGTGTTCGATGATGGGACTTTGACTAGCACTGTATACAGGAAATATCCTCAGTTTAATAACTTGTTTCATGCTACCAGTTGCCATCCCCAACATGTAATAAATAATATTCCCAAATCTCAATTTTTAAGGCTTAAGAGAATATGTTCTATGGTGGCTGACTATGATATACAGGCCAAGGATATGGCACAAAGGTTTTATAATAGGGGGTATCCTATAGGAGTATTCAAAAGGCTGTAACTTCTACTCAACAAATTGATAGACAAGAAGTTCTTAAATATCGTGATAAAAATCAGACACCGGTTTTACCCAGCAGGTTTATTATGGATTTTGGTAATAACACTAGATTTTTACAGAATATTATATATTGACATTGGGATATATTACAAATGGATGATAAGATAACAGCCTTTTTCCAGAAAGATGTAGATTTTCCTACAAAAGAGGCAAGAGTATGAGTGGTTGGTTCAACCATTATAAGAAAGGAAATAAGGTGATTAAGACTGTTACACAGAAAAGATTGGATGGGGGTCAATTAATAAGCTGCCACCCTTGTGGGGATTGCAGTTTCTGTAAGTTAGTTCCTAAACAGAATTCTTTTACTTCATCTAATTGTCCCAAAATATTTGATATCTTGTTTTTTGTAAACTGTAGCAGTGATTGGGTGGTATATATGGTTAATTGTACCTGCCCAGATTTTTATGTAGGGCAGACATCAAGCCCATTTAAATTAAGAATATTGGAGCATTTAAGTGACATCAAGTGTAGCAGAAGTACTAATGCCCTATACAAACACAGTTTAAACATCCCACTGCAAAATTCACTTTTACTGTTATTGATAGAATTAAAAAATATAGGATGCAGCAGGAGAGTTTGCATTCCCTTTTAAATTTTAAAGAGCATATGTGGATAATTAAATTAGGGGCTTTGTTTCCCCCTGGTTTAAATGAGCAATTGTAATCAACCAATGAAATTGTGGTGATAACATGCACTTTTTGTATATATGCATGTTCTTAGGGAGCACACTTGGTTAGCACTGATGAAGGCTACAAGCTGAAACTGGTATGCTTTTTTCACTTAAGTGGGGTTGGTGATACCCTTTTTATGTGCCTCCTTTGTGGATGGAATTGTTTTCTTTAATTAAATTTATTTGAACACGTGGCTACATTAAGCGCTGGCTTTTGCAGTGTAATATCCATTACTGATCCATTATGACCACTAGCACAGAGAGTTAGGCTAGCCACAGTGGCTCAAACTGTTGTCCCTCTCCTCAAGTTGTAGTGGCAGCATCACCACCAACAGCAGAGACACCCAGCAATTCTGGTTCACAACCTGCCAGCATTGCTGCAAACCTCTTGCACTATCTGCACCCCCTACATCAGATAACTATATTCTGGGGACTGGTGCATTGGTATCCACTGGGAGTACTGCCAGTGGCAGTGGTGATTATGTCACTAGACAGGAGAAGGCAGGGTTTGTGGAGCAGATAATACACAAGAGCCTTAGTTTCCAAACCAGCCACATGGAAGACATTCTGCAGCATATTGCTAAACCATTGCCCCATCCAGCAGTGCCTGAGGTTTCCAAGACAGGAGACAGTAGTGACAGTTCTATGGATGAGGACTATTTCCCACTGTGTTCACACTAGAAAGGGATGCACCTCCAAACACTCATTCCTACTCCCCATCATGCTGTTCCCCTCCTTCTTGTATCCACCAAATGTATCTATCATGTCTGTCTTGTATATCTACCCCTGCTTCCTAACCTGCCCTGCATACCTATGTCTTTTCTTCTCAACTTTCCTCTCTCTTAGAAAAAAGTTAAAAAGCCACCTGTCCCACAAAAAATAAATCCCATACATAAACCTCCACTTCACCTATTCACATGTATTACATGCCTGATTTAATCAAATTGGTCACACAACATTGTCAAGTTGTTGTCACAAATCATTTATGATGTAATTATCCACAAATGTTTCAATTATTTGTACATATGCATTATTAGCTTGTGAAGAAGCAAACAGATATGGTCCTATTCTACATCTATCCTGCTCATTCCTGAATCACACACTTTGTGTCTTACCACCTGCTTGCACACCACTTTCATCTGTGTCCCATCATCTCATTTCATGTCTGTGGTAAAAAAACAGATGCACACGCCACACATAAATGGCTTGTAAATGGAAATCTGTATTTCTGTAGTTGGCACTGCATAGCAAAGCCTTCTGCTAGCTCATATCCTGTGGCAGAAACTGAGTACATTCTTGTGCATGTGTTAAGAATTTGCCATTAGTAGCCTCAGTAAACAATTCTGACAGAATAAAAATGTCAGCTATTTCTTTTAGTTGTAGATGCATTAATAGCCCAAAGTATACATAATAGGAGAAACCTATTTCACTGTACTTGGTGCAGTGTACTGAGGGTGGGATTGTATTTCACTGTACTTGGTGCAGTGCACTGAGGGTGGGATTGTATTTCACTGTACTTGGTGCAGTGCACTGAGGGTGGGATTGTATTTCACTGTACTTGGTGCAGTGCACTGAGGGTGGGATTGTATTTCACTGTACTTGGTGCAGTGCACTGAGGGTGGGATTGCATTTCAGTGTACTTCGTGTAGTGCGCTGAGGGTGGGATTTTATTTCAATGTACTTGGTGCAGTGCACTGAGGGTGGGATTGTGTTTCACTGTACTTGGTGCAGTGCACTGAGGGTGGGATTGTCTCACATTTTCCTCCTCATTCTGAAACTGTTTCGCATTGAACAGGTACTGTTAAAACCATATTTGGAGACTGAAATCAGTGACTGCAATTTTGACAAAAATCGCATTAATGCCTTTATATTCATCTACAAATGCTACATACTTTAACATTGTTACTTGTTACTGATGGACACATATATGCTGCAAATGTTACATACTTTAACATTGTTACTTGTCACTGATAAACACATATATGCTACAAATGTTACATACTTTAACATTGTTACTTGTCACTGATGGACACATATATGCTACAAATGTTACATACTTTAACATTGTTACTTGTTACTGATGGACACATATATGCTACAAATGTTACATACTTTAACATTGTTACTTGTCACTGCTGAACACATATGCTACATATGTTACATACTTTAACATTGTTACTTGTCACTGATGAACACATACAAATGTTACATACTTTAACATTGTTACTTGTCACTGATGGACACATATATGCTACAAATGTTACATACTTTAACATTGTTGTCACTGATGAACACATATATGCAAAACCTACTGGCATCAATGAATACTGAGTGATGTGCAGGACATGACTCGGGGATGCATAGGTTGTACTCTACACTGTCACAGATGTCCTGGTCACCCATCACCATCCTGATCAATTCCTATGTCATCAGTTTTGGGATTTCTATTTTGAACATTTCCTTCATCTGTGATTTGTGAGACAGATGACATCACAAGTTCCTTTTTGTCTTCACCTGATATTGCATTGATGCAAAGCATATCAATTCTCCTGTCCTGATTCCATTCCAGTAATGTTACTTTGCATCACTGTTATACAGATATATATTGTTTCCTACCACAATGTTTCATGTGAATGAACACATTTATCACTTCATACACATGGTAATAAAGAGTTTGAACAGTACAACACATTGCCCTTTCAAAGTTTACCATCGCACAATGCTTGGCCATACTTAGGTACTGGTAATTGACTATTTATGTCCTACGGCAAAACTGATGAGAATTTGAAATGCCAACTGCCATGCAAATGTGCTTAATAAAGTATACTATGGCTTGCGACCCACCCATTACTGAGGGTCTGTCCACAATGTACGTTTGTCAGTCTTCCATAAAGTTGTCACATCCCTTCAAATGCATGCTTTCCTGACAACATTTGTATAACTTGTTCTGGGGCATTGGTGCTTGTTGCATAAGTCAAGAGAATGCCAATTAGGCAGGTGGGGGTTAAAATCCAGTGGGGTGTACATTGTATTAGTGTATGATAAAGAACTGATGACCTTTAAGAATGGCTCAGTGATTAGATGGGGTATGAGAAATTCTGCTTGATATGTAACATTATCACAGGTGAAGGGGTTTGATCCCCTTTTTTGTACTCCCCTTTAAGGAATCCCATATGAATTCAGTAACATTGGTCATGTTATCCCTCCAAATATATGCTTTCTGCCAACTGCAGCATGACTCCTATGGCCTCAGCAGCTGGTGCACAAGGCAAAAGAACATGAGTTATGCAGGTGGGAATTTAAATCCAGTTAGTTGTACATTGTATTCATTTGTAAAAAGAGTCAATGACTTGCATGACTTCCTAATCTGATGTGGTGTGAAAATGTTTAGTGGTATTTGACAGGTGGGGGCTTTTGATCCCCTTAAGTGCTCCACTGCCCTGTAATCATGCCCAGTTTCATAATATTCATTTTGTATCTTCTATTGCATGGCATGACACATATCACAAAGCAGAAGACAACGAAGAAAAGTAAAAAAGAAGATTAGCAATGGAGAAGATAAATAAACAAAGGATCATTTGTTGTTAAATAAAGTCATAGTGGAGAAATGTAAAAAGGGGAAGAATCTAAGTATGGCATGGATTGATTAGAAAAAAAGCATTTGATAGTATCCCACATTCATGGATAAAAGAGTGCTCAAAAATGTATAAGATACACCCTACAGTGATCAACTACATTACAGTGACCATGAAACAGTGAAACTACTTTGCAATTAAGCCATGGTAAAGGACAAAATATTATCCCAGGGATGAAAATTCAAAGGGGGATTTTCCAGGGTGACTCTCTGTCACCATTGCTATTCTGCCTTGCCCTTAATCCATTAAGCTGTTTACTTAACAGCTTAGGCCATGGCTAAAATGTGGCTCCTAGAAAACAACAAAGTGTAAAGACTTCTTATCTTCTCTTTGTCAATGATTTAAAACTGTATACCTCATTAGATGAGGAGCTGAAAACACAACTGCAGGTTGTTAAAACTATTTGAGATAATATAAGAATGTCATTTGGTCTTGATAATTGTGCAAAAGCAACCTTTAAAGCAGGAAAACTGGGGCACCAGGAAAACATCAGTTTGGGATAAGAATGTAATATAAATGAACTTGAGCAAGAGGGAGCTTATAAATATTTGGGAATGGATGAGGGATCAACAATAAAACATGAACTATTGTGAAAAAAGAAGTAATTTAGAATTACTTAAATTATTCCTGAAAACAGCATTAACATACAGGAATAAAATCCAAGCTATAAACCAATTTGCTCTTCCTGTCCTAACTTACAGTTTTGGAGTGATTGAGTGGCCCCAAAATAGATTAGATAGGAAAACAAGAAGGATGCTTCATGCTCAGCAAATGATTTATAAAAATCAGTGTATACTAAGATTATATTCCCCATTCCTAAGTAGGGATGGGCCTCCTTGAAAGTGATTACATATACAGATCTGCAATCGTAGGACTCCACACATATCTGCTGACCTCACAAGACCCAAATGTTGTGAAAGTTTTGAAACATGAGGAGAATAAATCTAAGATTACTTATCTGATTAATCTAGCAGAAGCATATTGATGTCAAACAGGAATGGAAATAAAACCAGATGTAGATAAAAATCAGGCAGCAACTGATTGTGCTAAAAACAAAAGAAAGAATATAAGGTGAGGGACCAGATGAGAAGACTAGAAATGTGGAAAATGCATAAATATAGTTGCAGGTATAGAAAACTTCTGGAAGAAGCTCATGTTGATCAGGAACGAACACAGGAATGGTTAAGGAGAGGGGAATTCAAACCAAGAGATGAAAGATTAATATTGGTGGCCTATGATAATGGACTACATTCACGCTGGTTTACAAAGTCCATTGAACATGTGGGAGAAACAGATAAATGTAGGTTTTGTGAAAAAAATTGGAAACCAGTCACACAGCTTGTTGCTGGTTGTAACATACTGATGGCAGAAGGACTGTATACTGAAAGGCATACTATTGTGGCTAGACTATTGCACTGGAGATTGTGCAAACATTATGGTACTGAAATGGCTGAAAAACACTGGAAACATGAACCACAAAGCATCATAGAAAATGCTGAAGTTTATATCACATGAAATCACCCATTACCAACAGTTCAAAAGATATATGCTAGAAAACCGGATATAGTGGTCCATGAAAAGAAGGCAAAAGTAGCATTGATCATTGAAATCGCCATACCCAGTGACCACAGTGTGTTTCATACAGAGAGACAGAAAGTCATACAATATCAGGATCTGCAGGCAGAAATGAGAGCAATGTGGAAGAAAGATACCCAGGCAGTTCCAATAGTAGTAGGACCAATGGGTCTTATAAAAAAGAATCTACAATTGTATTTAGATATGTTACCAATCCATGTAATGTACGAATTGCAGAAGGAGTCATTACTGGGCTCATTGCTGGTGCTGCGAAGAGAATTTTAGGCTGACATCAAAGATTGAAACAATACTAATTTCATGAACTTGAATCATACTTTGCCTTAGGAATGAGGCTCATTCCCATCATGGTATTAGAAACCAAGATTTGGAGAAATTAAAAAACAGCATCATTATCACAAATCAGGTGATACTAATCATCATTTCTCATTCTATGGTAAAAACCGATGAAACATTTCCTTTGGCCACACGGATATACTGACCATCACGCTATGATTCATTGACTTGATATAAAAAAGAAAATAACAGTGATGTGGACATGAGTAGACATTTATTATCTCAGCTGTCACAGCTTCCAGAGTTCAACGTACCCCTGAGAGCATGTTTAAATTGTTTGTAAGGTTTGTTGAGGCTTGTAATCCACCAATTACTATTGTCTGTTTTCACAATGGCTATTAATCATTCTTCCATAATGGTGCCACACTACCTTCAAATGCATGCTTTCTGACAACTGTTGCGGAGCTTGCTCTAGGACATCAGTAGCTAATATACAGGTCATAAAAATGTGAACTAAATAGGTAGGAGTTCAAATCCAGTCTAGTGTATGTTGCAGCAGCAGTGTGTAAAGTAGCGGTTGATAGGCAATGCTGACTTAGTGAACAGATGTGTGTGGCAAATTCTCTTTGGCAATGACACGTTCACAGGTGGACAGTCTTGTTCCCCAAACTGTTGGACTCACTTCTAGCCATGGCCATATTCAATTACACACACTGTTGATGACATTCCTCCAAATGTTTGCTATCTGACAAGTGCTGTATAGAATGTTTATGGCATCATTAGCGAGTGCCCAAGCCAAGCGACTGTGACTTGGGCAGGCAGGGTTAAAACCTATGATGCTGTAACTTGTAGAATACTGACAATTGTCATTATCATATGAACAGAATGCCATGTAAGCATAAAACATGGTATATTCATCTGACTGATTTCATGCCTCATTAAAGCATACATTGATTCATACATTGGCTGATGGCTTCCACTCCCCACCTCTGTTAAGTCATTTTTCTCTGTACAGTTCACAGTCTACAGCATTATTTTTAACTTTATATGCCCATGTGTCTTCACACGTCTTCAGAATGCCTTCAGGTATGCCTTGCTAATATCCTGTTCTGGTGAATATTTTCTATAAGTCAGGGATCGAAATCCAGGTATGTGCATTTTGTTTGTCTGATATCAAATGTTCTGCAGCTTAGAAATGTATCAGTACAATGATCTTTTCTCCCAGTGTTTCTGTAACATGCCCTACTATTGCAGTGGTCTGGATTAGCTCAGTGACTTTGAAAGGAGTGCAATCTCATCTTTAAGTTAGTCTCTTTTAGTGCTCTCATCTGTTACATTTCCCGGAATGTTAGCTATCCTGCTATGAGTTTGTACACTAGGTAGGTTTCATTGGCATTGTCTTAAAATAATTGATTTGTATGGATTATTATGCCAGTGTTGGAATGGCCAGTTGGAGGATATGCATTATTTATGGCTATTTAAATGATCAATGTAGTTTTGCACAGATTTGTGACGTGGTGTGGGGGACTTGCAAAATGACTGCTTTTTAAGCTATTTGTACGCTGCATTACAGTGTGGAAATTCTGGATTTACTTCTCTTGAGGTCTGTTACTTGCTCTGTTTTATTGCAATTCACCTGCACATGTGAAACTCTTCAAAGGTATTTATTTTTATGCATACCTCTTAACCGTACAGATTTTCGTAGAATGTCTAGATTTTTGTCTCATATTTTTGGTTCATTTTTTATAAAATTGTGGTTTTCTGGCAAATTACTGACAAATTATTAAAGATTGAAGTTAAAAATAATAGCAGACATTTGACTTTCAGACTTCATATCTTTCAGAAAATTCACGCTAATGCAAAACCTGTTATTCTATCAACTTTGTAAGAGCAATATTTAAAAATTGTCCTTATTTTTGGTCATTTGTCCCACTTTTATTTATGGCTTTGTTCAGATTTCTTGCTCTAAGAGGTTGAGAGAAATGTATTTTGTGATGCCTTGCACTACTGACATCTGCAGGGCCTTAACATTACAATGTGGATACACTAATGTGTGGACTGCGGTGCTTCACTGACCCACCTTAGAACAAACATCTACCATTTTTAACCACCCTCATCCTTTATAGTATGGCTGCCTGCATGGCTAACACACTGATCACCGTTGTGAGGTATGTAAGTTTTGTTGTGTCATATTACCATTTTACTTTCAGATCTCACATCTCCTGTATTTATACATTTCATCTGTCCAAAGTTTTGAAGCTTGTCTATATTTTTGCTTCATAGTTTTAGTCTGTTCCTCATAATGTTTGTGGTGTTCTGGCATACCCTTGAGGACTGCAGTCACTAAAATAATGACAGACATGGGTTTCAGACTTCATACCCTATAGAAAATGCATGCTAAAGAGAAAACTGTAATTTTCTGCACTTTATAAGTATATAAGAACAATATGTATAAATTGTCTCTAATTTTGGTCTTATGTCCCCCCATTATTTGTGGATTTGTCCAGAAGTCTTACATTGAGAGGCTGAGATGCATGTCCTGTATAATTCAAAGTGTCTTAAATGGCCATATTGTCTTACATATTTTTAATGCTGTACCCTTCCATAAATGTTTTGCTATGCAAATCATCTTACAACTAATGTTCACTCTCTCCATGATTTCTGTTACTGAACTCCACTCCAGCCTCCGATGTCTATTTTTTTGCTTGGATTTCCATTGCTCATAATTTCTAGTTCTGTTTATCTGATGATGTCGATTACATCCTCACTACATATGTGAGTGCTTGCACTTGCTTTGGGTAATGTGGTTTCTCATGCATAGTCTTTTATTTGCATCACGTACTTATATATGGCTGCAAAGTAGCTTGCCATGAGGTGCATTTCAAAGTTCAGAAATATTTTTAAACACCAAAACATATGAGATGTATCTGAGAACAGCATAACATCAGTCAGAAATACTGGATTGTTCCAGATCATGGATGAGAAGTTGACCCCCCCCAAGCATGTAAATAAAAATAATTTACTGTTCAATAAGTTCTAGAAACTCTTGTGTCAAGCTATGAAATCTAAAGAAATGTCAGCCACTCAGCCCTTTGGCCCCAACACTTCCCCAGCAATATGACAATCCCTTTGAATTATTGATTTGTGGTTAACAGGGTACAATTTCTGGGAAATATCTTGAGATGGCAGCATTATGTCCCCAAAAACAAGTTGCCATTGTAGCCTGATTTTTAGCCTGCCCTATTTTGTAAGGATTATATCCTTGAGTGACATGTCCAAAAGTATCAGCACATTTTACAACAAAGCAGCATGCCAACAAGTGAAAGTATGTCTAAACTATGCAATGCCATCTGAGCTGGGAGGACACTTTGAGAAATGTACTAAATAATCTCTAATATGCATCTTTTGAAGCAGTCTGTGGTTAAAGACTGTTTGTTAGATAGACAGAGAGAAATATCCTGAACATAAATGCTGTCCTTGATTGGAAAAATAAACATTCACAACCTCAAATGCGACAATATTTTGTGTGATAGCATGTCTCTTTAAATTGGCGGTTTACACTTATATATTGAAAAAGCTGACTCAAATAGCTGGCATGGAAATAATTCAGTACAAATCAAAATAATCTGAGCCATAATTAAAAAAAAACAGTGAGTCAGTGTATGATTAAATATTACTCTGCATTGATAAGAATAAAATGTTATTCTTGCATTATTATGCAAAACACATCGGCAGACACTACTTCCCATTGCAGCAAGATAAATAAAGGATATTTGCATGGATTATATTTGTTTGAATACTGTTCTGAAAATGTCTAGGTTGAAAGGATGACTGAATTCTCTCTTGTTTGCTAATGCTAATAATGATAAGTGTGTGTGTGTACTTTGCTTCACTAGGCAAACTTCTACAGTTCTGCTTTTATTAAAACAACTAATTTCAGAAACAAGTTATCTTCAAGATTTTTAACTTGCATGAATTTCTATTAACCTGTAAGTAACCTATAAATTCAAATCATCACAGAAGGTCAGTCCTGAATATTATATTACTTGTATGAGGAAATATTTGTATCCAGGTCCCACATCTTCCTCTCCTTAAAGCTTTCTGATAAGCCTTTATCCAGTACACAATTGATGGGGCAGTAAGAGAGACAGAAAAGAAGAGAGAGAGAGAGAGAGATTATTACTTCATATCTCGGTACTGGTGTCAGGGGAGGAGATTGTAACGGTGTGGTGTCATATATTTTAAATATTCACAATAATGGTAACAGATTTGAATTTCCTGGTGTCATTCTGCCATCCCTGAGCTGCCTAGAAACATATCATCTGTAGGTGCCTTTGGCAGCATTGGTAGCCGATGCCCATGTAAGACACTTTTACCCCCCAGTACCACGATACGCTATAATACTTATGCTGATATTGTTTCTTTGCCACAAAGCATTGTGCTAGGCATTCTCTTACACAACATGTCAGTCTCAAGTCATACTGCTAGTTAAAGGAAACACAGCAACTCATGACTTAAAATAATATATCTATTTAAGGAGACCTGGGTTCAACTAGCAGATCAGATCACTGAATAAGCCAGCAAGAGAGACTGAGTTGATGTCAGCTCTTCTTCTTCAAGTGGGTGGTGTGGCTTTTTGACACAGCTGAGCATCTTCTAGCAGATACTGTAGTATGACATTGTGGCTGTGTGCAGCTTATATACAGCACTGAGAAGGGCACAGAGTGCATCATGGAACACAAATAGAACAATGCATCTTTTCTTCAGTTTAAGATGGTTAATCCCCCATCCAAGTTACAAGTTTCATGCATAAACAACTATTCCTGCCCTGGGCATAGTGCACTGCTTTCCCCCTAAGTTTTTTTTTACATCTATGAAGGAACACATGTGCCATTTATAGAGAGGAAAACAAAAGACCAGCAATTAAGGAAGGGTTCCCTCAAAAAATCCATTTATATTTTTGCTTATCTTCATATAAATAATGTCCCAATGTTGAGTAACACTACTCACACATAGATATGGTTAGAATGGTAAATGTACAGTGTAAATGAAGTCTACTCAGGAAGACCAGGCTAACATTTTTCTTTTGTACAATCTTCTCTTTAGTGCCTTTTCTTTCTACTGAGTGTGCAGTATAACCATTACAGACAATGTACTGATTATAAACTAGAAAGACAAATTGCAGTGCAGAAAATAAAGGACATCACTTCTGAAAATGACATTGCTCTTTAATTCTGTGATTAAAATGCATAGTGATCTTGCTTCCAACTATATCAGCGTGTTGCATATGAGTAGGAAGGTGGAAAACAGAAGAGAACTGTTCAACCATTGATGTTTACTATAGCAACAGAATGGATAGTATTGATTTCTGAACTCGTGGCATGCTCCCCGTGTTTGTTTGTAGTTGACTGCCTTTCAAAAGCATACAAACTACCATTTGTGCTGTGATTTCATTACCTGTCCCTTCATTTGAGAGTTAGAGAGAAGTATGTGCATTTTTCAGGAACAAAATATTCAACCAAGACTTTGCATTACAATGAGGCATTCCAACAGTATATATTTCCTGTTATAAACGGGATGCTGCAATCATACCTCTCCAAGTCTTAGTGAAAAAAATCTGGACAAAGACTAAAATACTGTGGGGCAAAGGCCCAATGACATGGACAAATTGTAAATATTGCTCTTATTAACTTAGAAAGATGCTAGAATAATAAGATTTGTGTTAGCAAACATTTTCTGAAGGATATAAAATCTGAAGCTGTAATGTATGCTGTTATTTAGTGACTTAAATCCTAAGGGATTTGCTAAAAAAAACAAACATTTTTTGAGGAACAGACCAAAAATATGAGGCAAAAATCTGGATATTCTGAGAAAATCTGGACAGAGAGTTATGAATGCAAGCCATTAATGAGGGTCTAAATATGCAGATTTATTCATGTCATACAGACTAGAAATATGTTTTGCATACAACTTCACAACCATAATCATGTACACAAACTGGACTTTATTTTATCTGTTTAGAGCTGAGTGCTGGTAATCGTAACCTTTGCTTTGTATTTCATATATTGTTGAAGAAGTTATATGGTTCTCCAAGTAACAGTCTGGTTATTCTTGTACCAGACAGAGAGATAATAAAAGTCCTGATTTTATGGTTTCAGAATGAAGATTGGTTGTGAGGGTGGCCTAATGGTTAAGGTGTTTGCCTTATAAACACAAGATGCAGTGTTTGAGTCTCGCAAGGGATAATTGGCTAGGCTTAAAATGGCTCACAAAGATAGTTAGCTTAGCACCTATCTATGAAGATGAGCAAAGTGCACCTGTAATGTACATTTCTCTACATTCTAGAGTTGTATTAGCTCAGAGTGAGGTATTCCTTTATCAGACCATGACGTACTACAGGACAAACCACACCTTAAGAGGCAGAAAAATAACAATTTAAATTTGTTACCACAATAATTTCCTAAAACATCAATTTATAATTGATTTGCCAATTTTAAATGCTTCAATTGCCCAGCTACAGAAACAGAGTCCCATAAAAACCAGACTTTCTACTCCACAGAGGTGAAAGAGGCAGAATAAGAGTTTACAACCATGTTGTCCAGCGTAAACTTAAGAGTTTACAACCATACTGTTTGCAACCCTTCTGACCAGTAGAAAGTTAGAGTTTATAACCAGTGTAACATTAGAGAGAGCTTACAACCATACTATCCAGTGAACAGTGAAGAGTTTACAATTATATTGTCCAGTGTAAAGATAGTGAGAGTTTACAACCATACTGTCCAGTGTAAAGTTAGAGTTTACAACCATACTGTCCAGTATAACATTAGTGACAGTTTACAATCGTATTGTCAAGTGTAAAGTTAGAGAGACTTTACAACCATATTGTCCAGTGTAAAGTTAGTGAGAATTTAAATCCATATTGTCCAGTGTAAAGTTAGAGAATGTACAACCATATTAGCCAGTGCAAAGTTAGACAGTTTATAACCACATTGTCCAGTGTAAGGTTAGAGTTCACAATAGTATTGTCCAGTGTAAAGTTAGAGAAAGTTTATAACTGTGTTGTCCAGTGTAAAGTTAGAGAGTTTACAACAATATTAACCAGTGCAAAGTTAGAGAAAGTTTACAACCATGTTGTTAAGTGTAAAGTTAGAGAGTTTACAACCATATTATCCAGGGCAAAGTTAGAGAGAGTTTACAATCATATTGTCCAGTGTAAAGTTAGAGAGAGTTTACAACCATGTTGTCCAGTGTAAAGTTACAGAGAATTTACAAATGCATTGTGCACTGTAAAGTTAGCCTTGCCAAATGAATTTATTATGAAACTGAACATGAACTGAATACACTATCTAAAAAAAGTCTAATAACCAGGGAGAGGAAAGCTGACTTATTTGCTAAGTTGTGTGTTTCTGAAGTAAAGCTCTTACAAATGAGGTTTAGCAGCACATGTCTCTGTAGCCAGCTTGGTGGAAATGGACATCCAGAGACAATACAACAATTACCTCATGTTTACTGACAACCACCTACACTTAAACAAAGTGACACAGTGTGTGAAGCATGTAGTTACCTAATGTTATTGGAGATAAAATTCTAACATAAAACCATGACAAACAAAATGCAGGTTGTCAGTACCACACAACACCACAGTAAACAAATCACATACACAGATTAGACCAAACACAAAGATCTACATATGCTGAGGCTCTTAGAAGTAACCTACCTAAACCACAAGGGTCTCCTGAGAAACAAGTACCTCTAGCAACCTCACAAGCAGGAAACACAGGCAGTAACCACCATGAAGCATGCATCTATAAGCCACATTCTTTCAGATCAAAAGTCATGTAAGGCAAACCTCCACACAGAACAATAGCCTAGTTATAGGTGAGATACCAATGAGTCACTCACTAGGCTGCCAGTTGCTTATCAGGTGCCAGGAATCACCACATCATGCAGGCACTCAAGTCCTTGCACAGCAAATATACACACGATACTGTCATATGAAATGTGGATGCAAATGAGTTGAGATGTACCCGCTTTGACTAAAGGAAGAGAGACACGATAGAGTTGTTTGAATATGTCTCCGAGGCTGGTATGAACCTAGCCTTTAGCATCATTTTACCATTATCAAGAATGATTCCTCAATATGAACAAAGGATTATTGACTTCAACAACTGGCTTAGTTTCTCGTGTCATTCAAAGGGGAGCTAAGACCTAGGAAGACATCATAGATGGTCTTAAGTGCTTTGTCATGGATGGCCTGCACATGTCCCCCCAAGGCTTTTGCATATTTGCTAAACATTACCTGACCCCATAGTGTCCTTTTTAGGCAATGTCTGACTTCAAAAGCTTCCAACACAACAAAACAGAATCTGGATAACATAAATGCTAGAGGTCTTAACAAAAACTACACTCCCTGCAAGTACTCTTTACTCTAGAATGCATCATTATGTACATCATCACAGAGACCTGGCTTAGGACCATTGAGGGCACACCATCAGTGCTGAGTTTAAAGGCATACCATGTGTTGAGTCCCACTGCACTAGATGAAGGCACTAAAAGTGGAGGTGTCTCCATATTTGCAAAAAAAAACACTTCAAGTTCAGACTAGTTAGACAGGATAATGATTTGAAACTCTTCCTTGTCCAATTTACCATTAACAAGATCCCTTATCATATTATGGCAAGTTAAAGTACCCCCATGTCCCCCTCAGCCCATAACTCCTACACAGTTAGCATGGAGTCACTAAGCATTAAGCTAAATACTGTTCTTTCAGGAGGCTTTAAATCCCCATGTACAGTCTCTAACATGTATGCCCAGAGATTTCAGGACTTCGTTAATACAAACTCTCTGGGCAAGTTAGTCCAAACACCTGCCATGGGAATACAGTCCTGGACTTGGTCCTCACCAATATAGGACAGCCTGCCCCCCACCAATTGTAGCTCCCACCCTTGTCAAATCAGATGAAAAATCAGACATTTTCATCTTAAGACTAAACCAGAAGCATCCCCAATACATCAGTATTCAGAGATTATGCAAATGATAATCTACTAAAATTCAGAGATTATGCCAAGGCTAATCTACTAAAACTTAACGATGACATAGCTAAATGTAACATCCCACTTCCAATTTGATCACCCAGCTACTTACACAGAATCCTTTATCACAAAATTCTATGCACATTTGAATAGCTGCATAGACTCTTCTATCCCCTCTAAAGTAAATACAACACCAAATTCAAAAATAACCCCCTAAAGTGGAAAACAAATATAAGCAGGCCCTATAATAAAAGAAAAAAAATCATTGCAAGCAAAAAAATAAAAGTAACTGTCAATATGCAAAAAAGCTCTTGCTAAACTTAAAAGGGAACCCCATACCCTGATTAAATCAGCCAAAGCCAGATAAGAGGTAAAAACTAACACCCAAGCAAAGGACAACCATAAGGCCTTCTTTAACTATGTTAGAAACTTCAGAAACCATGCTCAGCACTGCTCACAACTAATAGTAAATTATATCACACGCTTGGACCCAGTGGACATAGCCAATCTATTAGTGGGTAAATTAAACTCTAATTTCTTCCCCCACTCTCCTCCTATACTAGCAGATCTCCTACCTGTATCTACACCCTTTCCTCAAATCTCCTATGAACAAGTCCTCAGGGTAGTGTCCAAGGCTAAGAACACTGCTTCTATGAGGCCAGATAACATACCAGTCCAAAACAGGACATGTCACACCCCCAACAGAGGCTGTTTGATGTCATCCTCAAAACAGGCATTGTGCCAGACAAATGGAGGACAGCAACTGTCATCCCTTTGCACAGAGGCGGGGGTGTCAGTTTCACACAAATGGAGGACAGCAACTGTCATCCCTTTGCAGAGAGGTGGGGGTGTCAACAGATCAGGGAAATTATATGCCCTTAGGTTAGACAGCCTCATCTGTAAAGCCATGAAAATTGTTAGCATGGACTTAATAAATAAGGGCATAGATGACCTACAAACTCTTGACCCTAGCCAATTTGGATTAGTTGAGTGCAGATTCTGTCTACTTAACCTGATTGACTTCTTCAAGAAGGTTATTGAAGCTATGGATGAGGGCAAATCAATACAAACCACATATGTAAAGGCATTCAGTGCAATCATACACTCAGGTAGCATAGGTAAATTATCCCAGCTAAATGTTTAACCCTATGTAATTATTTGGATAGCAAATTGGCTCACATATACAACCCAGGGAATTAGGGTGGGCTGCTCTACCTCCTACAAATAAACTGTCACTGGTGATGTACCCCATGGTTTATTCCTTAGGCTACTCCTCTTTGGCATTTACTTCTCAGAGGTCAAGGTTACTGTTAGGGGTAGTGGGTTATGACTAACTAAATTTGCAGATGACTTCAAACTTGGTCCCATCATAAATTCCCTGGAGGACACCAAGATCTTCTCAAGTACTTCTCAAACCAATAGGTGGTGTCAAAACCTAATTTTATATACTAAGTCTGAGATCACACTACCCGCAGGGGATTATCCATCCCAGGTATCTGTCTACTCACTTTTGTGAAGCACCAATACACTGTTGCCAGCTGCCATAACTTCTCAGTATTCCAGGTTTTTCTGTTATGAGCACCCCATAAATTGAGTGTTCATCTTTCCTGCCTTGATGTTTTGAGAGTCGATCTTGTGGTCTGTCAACTTTCTAACAGGGACCAGTACGTGTGTGTGTGTGTGTGTGTGTGTGTGTGTGTGTGTGTGTGTGTGTTTATTTATACACACACACACACACACACACACACACATATATATATATATCTATCTATATATATATATATATATATATATATATATATATATATATATATATATATATATCACACACACACACACACACACACACACACACACACACACAGCAAATACAGGGAGCGGAAGGTGCACCAAACTACAATCCATCAAAAACAACAACACCAACAGAAAATATATGAATTTTCTTCTTTATTATAACTTCCTAAAAATGCAGACTGTTTTTTGATTCACAAATGCTCTTCTTCAGTGCTGATGTTCAAATCGTTATCACCATAGCTAAAACAAAAAAAGCAAGACCATCCTTAGTGTTAACCAGTTATTATTAATTATAGTACAAGCAGACTAAAATCCAAGAGTCAGATGTCTTTTAGTGATAGGCTTGGAGATAGCTATAATACACTGCTACATGCGACAACTTAATCATCTTTCAAAATGTGTTCTTTTAGACATATAAATAATGAATTAAATCAATAATTAAATACAAAACTGCAGTATAATTCAGCAATTAATACACATGACTATTCCCAGTAAAAAAATTTTTTAGCAGTCAGTCAGAATATGCCAATCTTTCGTTATGATATTACAAATAGCATGTACATCACTAGAATATGTAAAGGACATTCTAAAATGACTCTGTACTGATGTCATATTACTAGCGATGTTATTCTTATGCCTAGAAAAATAAGATTTCGTGCAATCATGTCTATGAGCTATAGTTTCAGCACATATTTTAGGAACACGACCAGATGGATAACCCAATTGCCTTATAACCATTGGCATATTTTGACTGTAGACAATAGATGTAGGGCTATCTTGGGTGACTTCCCCAGGTTTTGTTTTAAAAATAACCTTTCACTAAAAAGAATGCTATGTTATAGAAATCCTTTGACGAATAGAGATAGTATGGACACCCGTTCGGATAGGACTGGTACCCATCCTTGTAGATCATGTAATTGGTGTAAATATATTAAAACATGTGATATTTATACACATCCTGACTCTAATCATATTTTCAAGTTTAGATTTTATTCAGATTGCTCTAGTCATAATCTTGTGTATTTGGCAGTCTGTGATTTTATGTAGCAGCTATTATGTTGGTAAGACAAATCGTAGTTTGAGGGATCATATACAAGAACATATTAATTGTGTAAATAAATGAGATATTATGAATGGTTTAACTAAACACTGTATTGATGCAAGTGAAGGAAATTCTTTCAAGTTCTTTGTTTTAGAGTTTTTTAACAAAACTAGTAGAGAAGGTGATGTTAAGACTAAAATGGAATGTTTAGAGATAAAGTGAATGTTGATACTACAATCAGATAAAGGTAGAGGCTTAATCGAACATGTTTCTTTAAAACCTCTCCTTAGATCATGTGCTCTAGCTTGGTAATTTTAAGATATTTAAATGTTTATTTTTACTGAGGTAATAGCTCTGATGATGCACCCTGCATGGTGCGAAAGTGCATATCCTTTTTTATGAATAAAGTCCTGTTTTTATTTTTATATAAGTTCTGCCGTGTCAAACTGGTTCTTCTCTTTACATTTTAGTAAATAAATTATGCCTAGGTGAAAAGTGAATTCCTGGATTATTTAAATAAGATAAAAAAATGTTTAAATCCTCCACATCAGTACTAGAAAAATACAGTTCATTGAATACAAATGTTTATTGAAGTACTGCATATTAATTCTAGTCGAACATATTCTATGTGCAAATCTGGATAAATGGGAACAAAAGTCATCCTACTGCAGTGGCCTTTAGTTGAAGAAAACATTTGTGGTCAAAACAGAACAAAGGCATCCTCAGTATGAAAGCTGTTATTACACAGAAGTTATTTGCACATTAGTAGAGAATGTAGGCCACTTGTCAAATATTATCCGAGCATCGCGAGGAACAATTTACTTTTATTGGCATTGACGAGTTTGTTAGTAGCAAAACCGATAAATATGACAGTGTTAGATTTGAAGGAAAAAGACAGATAATGAACTTGGATGGTGTTTCCCCTCCTTGATTAAATGAAACTCTATAAACAAAGTTTTGCTTACTTACCTAACTAGATTAAATGAAACTACAGAAACATTTTACTTGTAATAGCCATGTACATTAGTTGTTGAATTTTGCTGCTTTTTATCTAATTATTGATTTATGCCAGTATTTATATGTTTGGTCAGTTGCGGTGGTGGTGCTGCAGTAGCGTTGTTGCCTCACAGCTAGATGTTGTCCCATTCGATTCTTAGCTAGAGCGCCTTCTGTAGGGAGACATGCGTGAATGGGCGTACCTTTGTTGAAGGTTGTGCATCAGAAATGACAACTAAATCTACTGCCAATCATTAGCGGACCGGATTTATGTTGTGGCGACCCCTAACCGGGAAAAGCCGAAAGACACAAACAATTTATATGTTTGGTCAAACACATTTCATGCTCCAGCAGTGATTCACTTTCTGCAATTTCTGTTTTTTTTTTTTTTCTACATGGCTGTCCTTAATTTAGTATAAATAAACTAAAATGGCATGAAATAGTGAAGCCATCACATGGGCTTCTTTATTATGTCCTGTTGAAGTTTCAGACAATTTGTTTCATTCAATGAAGCTTTGACTGTTTTTCTGAAGACAAATTAAAGCTTAAGCCTTTAAGCACATAGCCTATAGGGACATTAATGCAAAGGTCTACTGATTTAGCTCCATAAATCCCTCATGATTAATAAGTAAGGGTTAATTTAGGTTTGCCATGCCTAACCTGGGGACATTAACATCAGATGTCAAATGCATTTAAGAAACGTGAACTAGATAAGCAAGCCTATTCCAGTGTCAGACTGTGTCTAATTAAATCTATTCTGCATAGTTGATAATAAATATTCTCTAGGAACAACTGAATGCTCACATGTACTCATATCTGACTGCATTATTATTATCAGAGTAACAGAGGAAGAGGAGGCAAAGAAAATTTTAGAAAAACATAGCACACAAAGCATTATAAAATAATTAACAGAATTGTATTACTGTTAGGCCTGTGGGATGTATAATTAGGTGCTGCTGTTTTCCTCCTGTTTTAGCTCAGTTAAAAGAAATGGCAGAATAAACCTACAAACCTTTTGGAAAAATAAAATAAAAAAAAAAAAACATAAAAAAATGCAGGTCAAAAGATTCCATATTTAACTCAGTATACGTCATATTAAATAAAGAATATGAAATATTACATGTATACAATCAAAATGTATGTGGAAACAAAGATAGCCATGTAACACTGCAATGGAATATCATTCTTTCTCATTAAACCACATGGAAATGTATATATACAGAAACAAAAACACATTTTGCTAGCCTGTTTCTGGTAGGTTTGTACAGTGCAATACATGTTTCCTGTTCAAAGACTACTGGTAGCACTACAGCAGTACGCAGCAATAGACAGGTAACACTACAGCAGTATGTAGCCATAGACAGGTAACACTACAGCAAGATGAAGCCACAGACAGGTAACACTACAGGAGTATGTAGCCAGACACTGGTAACACTATAGCAGTATGCAGCCATAGACAGGTAACACTACAGCAGTACACAGCAATAGACAGGTAACACTACAGCAGGATGTAGCCATGGGCAGGTAACACAACAGCAGTATGTAGCCATAGACAGATAACACTACAGCAGTATGCAGCCATAGACAGGTAACACTACAGCAGTACATAGCCATAGATAGGTAACATTACAGCAGTATGTAGCCATAGACAGGTAACACTACAGCAGTACATAACCACAGTCTTTTAACACTATAGCAGTATGTAGACATAGACAGGTAGCACTATGGCAGCATGTAGCCATAGACATGTAACACTACAGCAGTATGCGGCCATAGACAGGTAACACTACAGCAGTACGCAGCCATCGACAGGTAACACTACAGCAGTACGTAGCCATAGATAGGTAACACTACAGCAGTATGTAGCCATAGAGAGGTAACACTACAGCAGTACATAATCACAGTCTTTTAACACTATAGCTGTATGTAGACATAGACAGGTAGCACCATGACAGTATGTAACCCTAGACAGGTAACACCACAGCAGGAAGTAATCATAGACTGGCAAACACTATAGCAGTATGAATCCATAGACAAGTAACACTACAGCAGAATGTAGCCATAGACTGGTGACACTACAGCAGTACGCAGCAACAGACAGGTAACTCTACAGCACTACGTAGCCATAGACAGGTAACACTACAGTAGTGCACAACCATAGCAAAAGTAAAATTACAGTGGTACACAGCCATAGACTGGTAACACCACAGCAGTGTGCAGCCATAGACTGGTAACACCACAGCAGTGTGCAGCCATAGACTGGTAACACCACAGCAGTGTGCAGCCATAGACTGGTAACACCACAGCAGTGTGCAGCCATAGACTGGTAACACCACAGCAGTGTGCAGCCATAGACTGGTAACACCACAGCAGTGTGCAGCCATAGACTGGTAACACCACAGCAGTGTGCAGCCATAGACTGGTAACACCACAGCAGTGTGCAGCCATAGACTGGTAACACCACAGCAGTGTGCAGCCATAGACTGGTAACACCACAGCAGTGTGCAGCCATAGACTGGTAACACCACAGCAGGCTGTAGCCTTTGACCAGTAATACTACAGTACTATGTACCCATAGACTGGTAACACATCTATTTATTTATTTTATTGATTTAATTTAATTTATTTATTTGACATTTGATTACTGGAAAAGTCTGTTTAGGCATACATCCTATTTTCAGAGAAGGCCTGCTGTAAAACCTTCATAAGGCATCATACAAATGGTATACATATGACCTTGGAAACATACAGGTAGTAAAAGAAGTTATAATAAGCTATGCAAATAAGAAGAATAGAAGAAAAAAGCATGAATACAATTCTACATATAATTATTTAAGTACATTTGAATTTTAGGGAGAAAGAAGTAATAAGGCACAGGAGATGCAGAATCTGATACCCGGCAGTAAGAAGAATATTGTAGCCTAAGAAAAGTTAAAGGAAAGTGGAGAAGGAGATGGTAAAACAATATTTAAAGATGATGATATGGAAAAATAAGAGATGAGGGTAGGTGCTAAGAGCAGTAAGAGAGAGATTGCAAGGAGTATGGAAAAGAAAAGGGAGAGAGAGAGTAAGAGAAAGAATATAGGAAGGGGATAATAAACAGGTCAGTTTAACCTGGAGAAAGGGAAGTAGATAACCTGGAGTTAAGAAGGTATTCTTTTAGGTAGACTTGTAGGTGTCGATCCAATGTCAATAGGCATCTTGATCCAGTACAAACTATGTCCTATGTTTTTTTTTTTTGGCTTATGGGATTTAAAAAGCTGTTTCTTAGATGAGACAAGTGGATGGTTTGGTAGGTACTGTTTGAGAATGTTACTCACTAATGGACAGTGGAAATTATTATATACCATTTTGTGGGCAAGAGAAAATTGAGTGTACATGAGGTAATTAGGCAGCTGAAGACAATTTAATGTTTTCAGAGCAGAGCAGTGATGACTTTTATATGACAGACTGGTTGCACATTTAGCTATCTTGTTATAACATAATTCTAGTTTTGTGATGAGGAACATTTGAATATTGGTAGTAACTGCTGAGACATATAGTAGAGAAAGAAGAAGGTATGTCTTTGTCAGTGCGAGTTTGGAGGAGTTGGTGAGGAATGTTTTGGATGTGTAGAGCACACTGAGTTGTTGATGTATTCTTTATGCAGTTTTGTTTATGAAAATCGAATTTCAGCTGATCATCAATCAGAATGCCTAGTAACTTGGTATGAGATATGACTTCTATACTGTATCTATGTGAATGAGAAGTTATTTTGAAGCTATTTTTGAGAGGTGATAGAGATTTGAGGAGAAATATTGATAGCTTGGTTTTACTGGGATTTAGGACGAGTTAGGTTTCAGAGAGCCAGTGTTCAATGGAGGTGAAACCACTTTGATTAATGGAGTATAAAGGTGCAAGAGCATTTGCTGAACAGATGATAGTGAACTTCTAGGCATATTGGGTGAGGGAAGCCTTTTGGGAGGATATATGTAAGTTGTTAATAAAGATGTTAAAGAGAAAAGGTCCAAGGATAGAGCCTTGGGGTACACCAGTATTAACTGGGAGAAAAGAGGAGTATGTAAACAGCCATTTTACAAACTGTTGCTGCCAATGAGAAAGGTAGTTAGTGAACTGGCTGAATGTAGTATTAGACCAAGTGCAAACATTATAAAAAGTAATTTGGACTGAAAGACTATGTCAAAGGCTTTGGAGATATCTATGAACAGGAAAGATACCAAGTTACTATTTTCTCTAGCTTTGATGACGCTATTTAAGAAGGCAACTGGGACAGTTGTGCTATGGTCTAGGCAAAAACTGTATTGGGTAGAGATTAGTAGATTTTCTTGAAGAAATGAATGTAAGATTTGCTGATGTACTCACATTTCTAGAATTTTAGAGTGGGAGGATAAGATAATGATAGGCTTAACATTTATTTCAGTGGAGTTATCAACTTTTTGAAAAAGTATGATGGAATCTTCCTGAGAGATGGAATATGTCATTCTTGAATGTGCATGTTTGTAGGTGAATTTAAAACAGCATTGAATAGTTTGGTAAGGGAATCACTTCCTGGTTATTTCTGTCTGCATTGTGTTCCATTTAGAGACATGATAATGAGCCACTAATAAGCATTTGCTCCATGTGGTTCTGACATGTCACAGCACAGCTCGCAAGTAAAGCCTTAATAGCAGTATGGCAGCAATTTCATAACCAGCCCCCATAATCTCAACTGTCTTTATTTAAAACATGAGACAATCCATGGACTACTGAAATAGGCCATCATAAAGTCATTAGTATTACATTTTACTCACAGCTGCATAGAAAGCAGATTCTATTTGCAACCTCTTGAATAGCTAAACATTGTGGTTTTATGCTTAATTTAAGATTTTTGAATGCCTTTTTTGTACAATGGTTGCACATGTTTTCATTTCCAAAGTAAGATACATTACTGTATGACACTATGGTAGAAAAACATAATAGAAAAATGATAATACTGACCAATCAATTTGTTAACCCACAGTGTCCAGCAGTTGGAACAGCAGGTTAAGGCTGCGGCCTTTGGGTCCTGTAGTGCAGTGTTTGAGTCTCTCAATCTTTGTTTGTTTATTCTGTGATCTTGTGCAAGTTATTTAATCAGAAATCACACCTGTGTTCATAGGTGAATACTAGGCTAAATGTCCTCAAGGGCTGTTTTAAGCCTAGCCAATATCCCAGGGTTACAACCAAACTCTGTACCATGTAACTATGAGGTGGAGATCTCAACCGATGTGCCAAACCCACCTGGAGTTGTCTGATAAAGGGGCTGTGATTAACAAATGGGTAAGAAATTTTACATCTTTTTTGCATGACTCTTAAAATGTTTTTCAGTATTGTTTTATTTACCCTTTGTTACCCAGGGCAGTTGCACTAGGCCAGTATTCTCCTCTCAGGGAAGATCTGATGTGGTATTTTTACTGACTAAAGGAAATTTAGACAGGGCACCTGGGGACTTCTCCTACTCTTTTCAATAACAGTCATGGAACCTTTTACATCCAATTGAGCTACCACCGACTCAGGCAGATGGGGCCCAACCAATTGAGCTACCACCGACTCAGGGGGATGGGACCTCGCTTTAATGTCTCACCTGAAGGAAAGATACTATCAGCTGCAGCTTTAACATGGTTCTCCATCCCTTCAGATGCCTTTTGTTTTTTTGTTTGTTTTGTTTCATTTTCCTCTCAAACCGGTTTATTCAAGGTTCTCTTTGCATAATTTGGTTTTGTCTACTACAGTTTGTAGAAATATGCTTTGGGTTGAAATGTATATGTTCGGTGTTCTCTAAATTTGTAGCTCATTATACAAGTTTCATGACCTTAAGGTGAATATTTATAAGTAAAGGTAATGTGAGAGGTAACCCCTCCTCCATAAGGGGGTTTAGGAGGGTTTTTCCCCTGTTTTCAATGCTTGTGCCCATTTCTTAAGTGTGAATTTGTACAAAACCCAGTATAACCTGAGTGCATATGTTTTATGCATTTCTGCACTTATGCCTGTTGTTTTTGTGTTTACATATAAGGACTTCTGTGTTTTGATTGTCTGTGATAGTTCCTTTTAACACACTTGCATTTTCACAAAAGCTGTTTTGTAGGTGATCACTTGGAAGCTTGGTAAGCCTTGACTCAGACAACAATGGCAAGAGCAAAGGCATAAGTGGAGGGAATTTAGAGTAGCATATTAAAATAAAGTAATTTTAGAGACATGAAGAAATTAGAATAATTATTAAAAACTCAAATAAACAAAAGGAGGGTTTTTTTGGCATATATTTTTTTCCTCTCACCACTGCTGACTTCAGGGTATGACGCACCACCAGGAGGGTCTCCCACTTGGGAGAGCACCCTGTATACACAGTGCATGCCTATTCCATGTAAGGAATCTGGAGACTGCACACCTGTTGGCACACTTTGGTGCAGAAGGGGCAAAATGAGATTGCAGCAAGTAAGGACTTCTAGCTGACCTAATTCCCCGACTTGTGTGGACTGGGTGGCAATAGGATGGTTACAGCAAGTGCATACCTGCCCCAACCACAGAGCAGTGACACCTACTCAGTCCCCTCCACCTCTCATCCCAGTAGCTAAGTCCTCTGTGTCCACCAGGGCTCCATCAGTTACCTGAGAGGTTAAATGAAGTAATATTGTCTGGGCTATAGTCAGAGCTTAATCTCTCTATGACACCTGCATGAATTAACAAACAAATAGAGATTATCAAAATCGCAAAAAGATCTGGCAATTTTGCAGCACAATGCTAACCAGTAAAGTGCTGTTTAACAGATGCATACTGCACAGATACTTGGAAGATGGAGATGATAATCTAGCAACAAGAAATGTAAGTTAATTTGAGAGTTGGAGGATGAACCTAGATCTGAGAGGTAAATGGTTGATCTTGCACAAAGAATAGTAAGCAATAATTTAGGAGGTAGAAGTTCCTGGACAGTAAGTGTTGAAAATAAATTTGAAAGGAGTGTGAGATAATGCTCATTAGAAAACAATGAGAAATTATTTTTTTGTCTGACTGAATTATTTTATATATTTTCTGGCATTGTTTTATGTTTTTCATCTGTCCTGAAACTATTTTGTGGTATTGTTATAGTTGGTGGCTTTGCAGTTGCCTGCCCCTTCTGTAAATTTGATTTGGTCTGGTGTTCACTCTACTTAATATAGACAGAACATTTGAGAAGGCCAACTCACTTAGGTTCTTAACCTTGAATTTTTCTTCTGCTCCTCCTTCCTCTCTCTTTGCACTTTACTAAAAAAAATTGCACTTTATTTTGCTTTTGCCTCTTCTTAAAAGTACTCAATTGTATTTATTCTGCTGCATTTATTACTGCTTAGTAGTAGCCTTGCAACTATTATTCAACGCCTTTTGGTTTAAGCACTTGGGCTTCAGACCAGTTGTTTTACATTAAGAATGTTTATGGTCTGCACTGCTGTGGCAGGACAGGTAGCATACATCCTTCTAAGTTGGGAATTGCAGATTGAAGACTCAGTGTCTGTTATTCTAAAAGTGTATTAGCTCTGATTTAGCACTTGGGCTTGAGGCCAGTTATTTTTCATTAAGAAGGTTTGTGGTCTTCACTCTTCTGGGAGGAGAGGCTGGATTCTGCCCTTCTGAGCTGGAAATTTCTGTTAAAGGATTATTGTGCCTGCTTATTTGAACTGTTTCTTTCTGAAATTGATGTGCCTTGTTTGCTGAAGCATAGACTAGATTCAGGCATGCTGAATCTTACTTTGTTTGTATAACTTGAGCACTAATCCAGGCCATCTTTTTTGGAGAAGGTTCCTTTGCACCTTAGTGGCAGGAGTGTGCAGTTATAACTTGTCTGATTGAAGACTGCTGGAGCAAGGCTCAGTTTTGAGCTTTTTTACTGGGTAATTGTGTAATTTGTTTAAATCAGTTTGCTCGTTTTTCTATTGTTATATACAAAATTGCACTTTATTCATCTGCTTTTACTGTATTTGTGTTTCTTCCTACTTTATTGCATTTATTCTGCTGAATTTATTACTGCTTGTTAGTAGCCCGTTTAACTTCTAACTGTTATTCTAAGCCTTTGGTTTAAGCACTTGGGCTTCGGGCCAGTTATTTGACATTAAGAAGATGTGGTCTGCACTCTTGTGGGAGGAGAGGGTAGATTCTGTGCTTCTGAGCTGGGAGTTTCTGGTTAAAGGCTTATTGTGCTTGCTTATCTGAACTGTTTCTTTCTGAAATTGGTACGCCTTGTTTGCTGCAGCATAGACTAAACTGAGACCTGCTGAATCTAGCTTTGTTTGTATAACTTGAGCACTAATCCAGACCATCTTTTTTTTGGAGAAGGTTCCCCTGCACCCTAGTGGCAGGAGTGTGCAGTTAGAACTTGTCTGATCAAAGACTGCTGGAATGGACCTCAGTTTTTAGCTTTTTATTGGTTAATTGGTTAATTTGTTTAAATCAGTTTGCTCATTTGCTACTGTTATATTAAAAAATACACTTTATGCATCGCCGCTTAGCTAGGGTTAAACTATTCATGGCGCCATAAAGTCTGCTCTTCAAATTTTCCCTTAGAATTAGTCAGTTTTTTTAGTTTTAGTACTCAAATCTGTTTCTTTGAGCTCAGCCCTTCTTCAGAACTCATTGTAAGCACTAAATAAGCTACAAATTACTACAGCACTCAACTTTCCTCACTTGTCTAGAGGAAAACAGTTTAAGTACTTAATAAATAAGGACCTATCTAGGCATGTCTAAGGGACAGCTCCTGGTGTTTTCTCCTGTCTACCTGATGAATCTGGGCATCTTGGGCAATGTAGCAATTGCCTCATGTACACAGACAACCCTCTCCTCCTACCACCCAACACTACAACCTGTGAGAGATGCACTTATATAGTCAAACTGGAAGCAAAGCTCTCTTCACCCAAGACTGGACTAGACAGTCAAGAGGTGAAGGTAAACACTTGCACCACACCATGCTCATCACATAGTCCCTCAAAACCTACACTACCAAAACACACATATAGCAACACAAAACACACACCTACATTCACAGAGACTCTCAATAAAAATCTGCTCAAGCAACAGAGACCTACAAAGCAGAAATGCAAGCAACTTCCACCCCCCAGCACAACCCAAATGAAACATAGCCCACAAACTCAGTGTGCCACTCAACCACAGCCCATAAGGCATAATAACGTACCCAACACTCTAGTCATATGTGACTTTATAGTCAGGCACACTGATGTTCCACTCACCAGGCTAAACAAGGAGAAACGGCTTTTACGGTTGTTCTTCAATAAAGTTTTTTGGCCTGACGATTCGTTTTACTCTCCCAGCATTATTGCCCTCCTTGTGGTTTATTTGGTATTTTGTGGAGAGCTTTCCGCTTTTTTTTGGTTTAAACAAGGAGAAAGTTACTGTCAGCTGCCTGTCAGTTGCCAGGATCCGCCACATAATGCACGCACTCAGATCACTCCACAACAAGTACAAATATGACTCTGTAGTTATCCATGTTGGTGTGAATGACCTGAGACGTACCTCCCTGGACTACATGAAAAGATACATGCAGGTATGACCCTAGCCCTGAGTAGCATCCTGCCATTACCCAGAATGATACCACAGTACATGGACAAAATGATTGACTTCAACAAATGGCTAAGCTTCTGGTGTCATTCTAAGGAGATCCAGTATCTGTCTGCCTGGGATGACATGATCGACAGACCACAATGCTTTGCAGAGATGGCCTGCAACTGTCGCCCTTGGGATTCTGGATACTGGCTAAGGCTTTTGCCAGCCCTGTAGTGCCTTTTTTTAGGCAAGGTTCAAATGGCAAATTCACCACTGTAACAGGTAAAAGCAAGCAAAATCTGAGGTAATGCTACTCAATGCTAGAAGCCTAAACCTCAAAATGCATTCACTCGAGGCACTCCTTAAAATGGAGAACATCGACATCTGTACAGTGACAGAAACCTAGTTCAAGGCTCCAGAGAGCACCCCTGCATTACCAGGCTATAAAGCATACCACACCTTTTGGCCATCTAACCTGGACAGAAAAATTAAAGGTGGAGGCGTGTCCATATTCATTAAGGATATCCACACCTCCAGGCTAGTTGCTCAACATAATGCATCCAAGATTATCCAAGTGCAACTAACCCTGGCCAAGACTATAATCCAAATTGTAATTTGCTACAGATCCCCCACCATGCTCCAGGATTCCCACTCCTCATTTCTTGATACACTGGAAAATATTAGGGTACAACCAACACCCTAATAATAGGTGATTTCAACTACCCCACCATTAACTGGGAAAACTACTCATGTACCAACTCTTTTGCTCAACGTTTTCTGGAATTCATAAATTCCAATGCCTTGGATCAACTTATCCACACCCCCACGAGGGGCAGCAATACCCTAGACCTGGTCATTACCAACATAGGCAACCGGTGTTCCACATCAGAGGTCAATTCCTCATTGGCCAGATCTGACCACAAGCTAATCACCCTAGACATCCACATCCCAACCCCACCTCCATTAGGGAAACCACCGTAAAAACTTTCTCCAAAGCCAACTTTATGCTTCTTAAGACTGAAGTGGAAAACTTCACGACACCCATCAGACAGACAATAGAGGTACAACTGCTGAATCCTACACAAATGCACTTTATAAGCACTTACACGAGTGCATGGATCATGCTATCCCTAACAGAACCACGAAGCTATCCTCCAAAAAAAGGAAGCCAATCTGGTGGTCCCCTGCCATAAACAAACTCTACAACAGAAGAAAGAAACCATTGCAAAAAAGAGTAAAATCCCATGACTGGAGGAACTCCCTGGTCAGTCTCAATAAGAAGCTGAGATCCCTCATAAAATCCTCCAAAGCTAGTTACAAAAACAAAATCACCACTGATTCTAAAGACAACCACAAAGCATTTTATAGCTATGTCAAGAATTTCAATGGCAACACTCACATCAGCTCTGAGTTACAGCACAATGGCACTAAATATACAGAACCAACATCCTGCCAGATAGGTTCAGTGCTAATTTTACCCCCCCCCCTCACCCCCTAAAGGGCCCATCTCTATACCGGAAGAATGCAAAGTTCCTGTAATCACAGCTGCACAGGTAAAAAACACACTCTCCAAAGCTAAGAATACAGCATCCATGGGACTTGACAACATCCCAGGCTGCATTCTACATGAACTACAAAATGACCTGGCACCCCATCTAAGCACCATGTTCAATCATAGCCTCACCTCAGGCTTTGTGCCCACTGAATGGTGCACAGTGATGGTTATCCCACTACATAAAGGGGGAGCCACCACAGACCCCAGGGACTACCTCCCTATTAGCCTAATGAGCCTGGTCTGCAAGGTGATGGAATGTATCATCATGGAACTTAGAAACAAAGACATTGGTAATCTCCAAACTCTGGACCCCACCCAGTTCAGGTTTGTAAAAGGCAGATCATGTCTCCTAAACCTGATAAACTTCTTTGAAGCAGTCACCAAAGCTGTAGATGAGGGAAATGTGGTTCACACAGCCTATCTAGATCTCGCCAAGGCTTTTGACACCATCCCCCACTCTGGAATTATAGATAAACTCACTAAACTAGGTATAAATCCCTATGTCACAAGATGGGTTGCCAACTGGCTCACTGACAGAACCCACACTGTGAAAGTAGCAAACTCTAAATCTGACTTAAGACCAGTGACAAGTGGAGTACCGCAGGGTTCAGTTCTGGGTCCTCTCCTGTTTGGTATCTACTTTTCTGAAGTACAGGCTAACACAAGTTCACAGATGACTGCAAACTAGGAACCATAATCAAAACTCCTAACTATGTGGACATCCTACAAAAGGGCCTCACTGAGACGGATGGCTGGTGTCAAAGCCATGCCCTGAAGCTCAATGCCAAAAAGTGCATTTTTATCCTCTTTGGTAAAAACATCTGCACCCATGAGCTGCCACATAGGTGGTAGTCTACTTAACACTGAAAGTGTGATAAGAGACCTTGGGACACAGGTGGACAGTAGTCTCTCCTTTCATAATCACATCACCACAGTAGTCAGGAAATCTTTCTATATGGCACACCTCATCACAAAAGGTTTCTCATCCAGGAAAAAAGAGGTCATTGTTCCCCTCTACTCATCACTTATTATACCTATTATAGAGTACAACGCCCCTTTTGGTATGTACATCACAAGACATCTACAACAACTGGAAAGGCCACAGAAGTACCTCACAAAGAGGATTACTGGCCTCAAATAGATGCCGAATGCAGATCATCTCAAAAAACGCCAGCTTTACTCAGTCGCATATTGCCTACTCAGAAGCGATCTCTGCCTAACATACAAAGCTATGTCAAACCCAGAGCTGTTGGACATGCTCCACTTAAAGAAATCCCAATCCCTCTGAGCTACATGCTCTAGGGACTGAAACCTTGTCACCACAATAAACAGAACATGCTGGAGGGATATATTCCTGTCCCAGAGACTTCCCATACTCTGGAACAAACTACCTATCTATATCAAACAAAGCTTCTCATTAGCACTCTTCAAAAAAATCTTGAGATTGGATGGGAAATAGGAAATTCCCCCCAGGGATCACCTCTGTGGCTCTGCTCAACAGGAGTACAGGAAAATAATTTTCTTGGGTGGCAAAAGCCAGGGTACCTTTTTGGCTAGGCTTATATAGGCCCTAGAGCCAATAGCCTAGTACTCACCTATGAACCTATGAACCTATTCATTTCAGCAGTTGGAAGCATTAAAGACAGGAAATGGTAACACATTTTATATTAAAAAAATCTGGTAATATGTTACTGAGGTTCTTTTTGTTCTGGATTACTTTTCCGCTGTGGCGACCCCTAACCGGGAAAAGCCGAAAGAAGAAGAAGAAGATAGCGCAGTCGTTCTGCACTTGTATTTCATCAGTACTTATATTTATGTGATTAAAAAATAATCATTTTCAGTCCATATGCAGCAGAATGCTTTGCTTAATGATTGATCATATTTATTCTAAAAGCATGTTTAATACTTACATACTCACGAGTAACCCCACTTAGCCTCATTAATCTTTTATACTCCTGGGAATGTAGACAATCTGCTCATCGGCTACAGACAAAAGAACAAAAGAGAAGCATGTTTGCTTACCTGTCATTATGTACATTCACATCTATCTGATATGCTTGCATTTATTAAACAACACCTGCCTTGATACACTAGATGCAAAGTACTCAGAAGTAAGAAATGTTTTTGTTTCATTTATAAGATTTTTTACTGCTTAAAAAACTCATTCATAATTCTGTTTAATGCAAGCCAAATGATTTAACATTTTTCTGGCTCCAGTTTGCCTGTTTGAAGGTTGGGTACATCTTACAAGCTCTGCATTGTTTTATTTTTTCATTTAATTATGTATTTTGCAGTATTCCTTACATAGTTTATCTGTTTTATCCTGAATATCAAGCAAAGTGGTTTCATTTGAATTCTGGAAACAAAAGAAGTCAACACTGCAGTCTACATTAACTTCTTTTAAAAAATATTTAGACTTTTTTTCAAAACAATAATCATGTAAACAATATAATGATAATAAAAGCATAAAAATATATACAGACTATTTACAGAGTCCATAACAAATTTGTACATTTATAAAACCATTAATATTTTTTAGTAAATTATGTAATTTCTGCCAAGAAATTAATTGATGGGTCACATTTGTTGTTCTCATTTTTATAGTGAGTATTTCATTGTTACAAACTGATTTAGTTAAGCAAATAAATCCATTACTGAAAGAGATACTAGTCTTTGTTTTCCTTTTTTTAATAATGATCTGCCTTGCTATGGCTAAAATACTCCAAAGAAGAGGTATTTGTGATACTGAGATAACTTATTATAGGTGTATTAAATAATGTGAGGGAATCTGTAATAGCACAATTATCCAACCACAATGCTTTGCAAAAATATATGAAATATGACCAGAAGGAGAGAACTATTTTATATTCAATTATCATATGTTGCCAATCAGCATTAAGTGCTGTCTCACACCTTCAACATTTTGCGTTTTCTGTTTTATTTATAGCTGCCATCTTGTGAGGTATAAGAAAAATTCTGTGCAGAAATTTCCATCTGAATATGTTCCAGTATGGAAAAGATGTTGATTTCACTGGTGATTTTAAGACAATTTATTATTATTCGATAGCTCTTCTTTATTAATTTTTGTTGAATATAACCAGAAAGACCTATCATAGGAAATATGTTTGCTTCTAATAATTTTATAAATGCTTGATAACAAATAAGTATTTTTAGTTAAGTTACTTTTGGTGCTAGAGAGGAGGTCTAAGATTTCAGGGATGTTTCTATTTTGTGTATTGGATGTTACTTTGAGTTTATCTTGAATAAATTTTTTACATGATTGTAAATCAAGCCAACTATTATTTCTATGCTGTATTTGGCAATCAGATAGTCTGCAGGATATATTTTATTTCCTGTCAGAAATTGGTGTCAGTAAATGCACCTGTTATCTTTTAATTCAATCATTTTCAATATATTAAATGATATTAAACATCCATTTGTGTAGCCTATAGGGAATAATATTATTAGTAGATCTTTATGTATATAATTAGAATACATGAATCTTTTAAATAGTAACATACTTTGGTTTATAAATGGAAAGAATGTATACTTATGCTTTTTATTCAATATATATATTTTTTACAACCCATATGAATACATTTCTATCAATTTTTATGACTGGCTCAATTACAGATTTATTATTTTGTATTAACAAGGCTTCATGAACTGATTTCCAGCATGAAGTCTAAGAAGAGTCTAATCACGTGTAAATTATTTTAATAATCACAGATCTAATATATAAATCAAGATTTGTAAAAGCTATACCACCATCTTCCCAACTTAAAGTATGCTAGCACAGGGAGATTCTAGTTTTTTTGGATGCCCAAAGAACTTTAAAAAGATGGAGTTTATTTTTTATGACTGCATTAGATGGAAGTATTGGTAATTGACTAAAAAATAAGATTTTTAGTAGTATTATTATTTTAATTAGTGTTAATCTATCTTCACTAGTGAAAAATAATTTATTCCAAGATTCTGTTAATTTTGTTATTATGTTAATTAAGTGCTGGTAATTAGTTGATATAGATTGTTTATAGGTGGTTTCAATGATAATCGTAGATATCTAAGAGTTTCTCCAGTTAAAGTTTTTAAATGAAACCAACCTATCAGTTATCTGTTTATTAACAATGTTTTAGTTTTATTATAATTAAATTTTAGCCCTGTTAGTTTTTCAAAGAAATCCATAGAGTTAACTAAATGTTAGAAGTTTAAATCTGAAAATGCATTCACTTGAAGCACTCCTTAAAATGGAGACATCGACATTTGTGCTGTAACAGAGGCCTGGTTCAAGGCAGCAGAAAGCACCCCTGCACTACAAGGCTAAAACTCATTCCACATCTTTCAGCTCCAGAACTTGGACCAAAGCTCCAAAGGCAGTAGTGTTTCCATAATCATATAGGATGTGCACACCTCCAGGCTGGTAGCCCAACATAACACATCAGAGATACTTCAGGTGCAGCTAACATTGGGTAAGACAGTGATTCAGGTCATAGCCTGCTATAGGTCACCAACAATGTCCCAAGACTCACACTTCATGTCCCCAAGCACATTGGAGAATATTAGGGTCCAACCTAACACTATCATACTGGGCAACTTCAACTACCCCTCCATTAACTGGGAAAACTACTTATGTACCAATACACTTGCACTGTTTCCATGGATTCATTAATTCAAATGCCCTGGACCAGCTCATTCTTACACCCACTAGAGGTAGCAGCATCCTTGACCTGGTCATTACTAAATGGGCGACCATTGCTCTACACCAATAGTTCACTCCTCCCTAGTTAGATCTGACCATAAACTAATCACCCTGGAAATCCATATCCCTCCCACCCCCCCTGCAAAGGTAACCACCATGAAAAACTTACCCAAAGCTAACTTTGGGCTCCTAAAAACAGAGGTGGCTAACTTCATGGCACCCATGCAAATGGAGAATAGTTGCATGACTGCGGAATCATACTGTACAAACACATACACAAATGCATGGATCTCACCATACCCAGTATAACCAAGACGGTTTTTTCCAAAAAAAGGAAGCCAATCTGGTAGTCCCCTGCCATAAACAAACTCTACATCAGAAGGAGGAAACTGATGTGGAATAAGGTGAAGTCCCAACACTGGAAAAACTCTCTTAGCCTCAACAAAAAGCTGAGATCCTTCACCAAATCCTCTAAAGCTAGCTATGAAAACAGAATTGCAGCAGATAGTAAAGACAAACACAAGGCCTTCTATAGTTATGTAAAGAATCTCCATGGCAATACCCAGATTTTCTCTGAGCTACTGCATAATGGTACCTCCTACAACAGATATTGCCAATATACTTGCCGACAGATTCAGTGCCAACTTTACCCCACTCCCCAAAGGACCAATCACAATACCAGTAGATTTCCAAGCACTTAGTATTACTGCTGCACAGGTTAAAACAGCACTGTCCAACAATGGGACCTGACAATATCCCTGGCTGTGTTCTACATGAACTACAGAGTGAACTGGCACCTCACCTGTGTGCCCTGTTCAATCACAGCTTCACCTCAGGCTTTGTCCCTGCCGAATGACACACTGCTAACAGTCATACCTCTCCACAAAGGAGGAGCAAATACAGACCCTGGGAACTATCGCCCCATTAGCCTGATGAGTCTGATATGCAAAGCAATGGAACGCGGGTCTATTTGAGATCATCAAAATGGCTCATTATCGAATGCCATAATGTCGAACTGCAAAACCCGAACCCTAACAATATTGAAACCTCAAAACAGCAAATTTTTCCCAGGGAAAAAATTTGCTGTTCCGAGAAACACACACCACAAGCACATAAAAAAGCAGCAATCCACAGACATACACTTAAAAGCTGCATCTAACCCTACACTACACTGCACATACACTATCTATCCACTTACCTTAACCCAGACCCTAACCCTAAGGTCTGTCACTATCGCACACTCACCTCACCCGCGCCCTAACCCTAACTCACTTAACCCACCCCTAACCCCAAATTCTGTCACTATCACACACTTACCTGACCCGTGCCCTAACTCACCTAACCCACCCAAACCCTCACGTCCACACAATTGCACACATACCTAACCCGCAGCCTAACCCTAACTAACCTAACCCACAGTCAATCATACACTTCCCTGAACCCGACCCGTAACTTTCCACCACAGCGCTGAAACTACTGAAGCAACAGAAACAGACAACCAAATTCTTTCCCTAGGAAAGAATTTGGTTTTCTGTTGCTTCGATATTTTCAGCTTTCACTGAATAGGGTTCGATATTAGAAAATTCGAAGTTTTGAAACTTTGATGTTCTAATATAAACCCATGGAATGCATCATCATGGACCTAATAAACAAGGATGTAGGGAATCTGCAAACTCTGGATCCCACACAGTTTGGTTTTGTGAAGGGTAGATCATGCCTGCTCAACTTGGTTGACTTCTTTGAGTCAGTCACCAGAGCTGTGGATGAAGGCAAGATGGTTCATACAGCCTATCTTGATCTGACCAAGGTGTTTGATACCATTTCCCATTCAGGAATCACAGAAAAACTCACTAAGCTAGGCATCAACCGCTATATCACTAGGTGGGTTGCAAACTGGCTCACAGATAGAAACCCACAGTGTGAAAGTAGTGGACTACAAGTCAGACTGCCAATCAGTCACTAGTGGAGTCCCACAGGGATCAGTCCTGGGTCCTCTCCTGTTTGGTATCTACTTCTCTGAAGTCCAGGCCAACTCAAAGGGTCTCTGGCTGACAAAGTTCGCAGGCGATCATAAGTTGGGAGCTATTATTAATGCCCCAAGTGATGTTGACATCCTACAGAAAGGCCTCACTGAGACCAACGACTGGTGTCAGAACCATGGCCTTAAGCTCAATGCCAAAAAATGTGTCATCATCCCCTTTGGAAAAAACCCAGTTCCCATGAATTACCATATCGATGGTATTCCACTGAACACAGAAGGTGTTATAAGAGATCTGGGAACATAGGTTGATAGCAGCCTTTGTTTTGACCACCACATTGCCACTGTGGTAAGAAAGTCCTTCTATGTGGCATATCTCATTACTAAGGGTTTTGCATCCAAGAAGAAAGAGGTCATTGTCACCCTCTACTCTTCCCTCATTAGCCCAATCATTGAATACAATGCCCCATTTGGCATGTACCTCACTAGACACCTACAACAACTGGAGAGGCTGCAAAAGTACCCCACAAAGAGGATCCTAGCCCTTACTTGTCCTATATGGACAGACTCAAAAAAATCCAACTATTCTCTGGCTCATATCACCTACTTAGAGATGATCTCTGCTTGACATATACAGCCATGTCTGATCCAGCTCTGGTAGAAATGCTACATCTAAAGAAATCCCAATCCCACCACACCACATGCTCCAGTGACCTCAACCTCATTACCACAATCTAGTGAAAACAAAAAAAGAGAGCGGATTTGTAGAACTAAACTCCTTTATTGGTAAGCGCTTTCCACATTACCACAATCAACAGAACATGCTGGAGGGGCAGGCTGATTACCCAGAGACTGCCCTTGCTATGGAACAGACTTCCCATACATGTCAAGCAGAGCACCTCACTGGCTCTCTTCAAGAGAAACCTTGATGAGTGGATGGGAAATAGAAAATTCACCCCAGGGATCACTCCAGTGACTCTACTCAACAGAAGCACTGGGAACTAAGGTCGGGTGGCACAATGTCAGGGTACACACCTAGGAACCTAGTACACACCTATGAACCTATGAACCTATGTTCTAGTGATATTTCAACAACTCCACAAGTGATTAGAATATCATCAGCAAACAACTGAATTTTAAGGGTGAAATGTTCATTTAAATTATATCTTTTAATGTTTATGTTATGTCTTATGAAGTTAGTGAATGGTTTTATAGCAAGTGCGAATAATAGGAAGGACAGTGGATATCTCTGTTTTGTTCCTTTTTAAATATTAAAGAGACTAGGAGATTTATGAAGGCTTGCATGGAGTGTAAGAACAGTGTAAGACTGCAGACAGGCAATATGTCTGCCAAGCGATTGAGCAATAGCCAGTATGGGAATCCATGAGAGCTTCTAAAGCTACTCTTGCACGGACAGTGTTAGGTTATGCAAATTACCTAATTTGCTGCTGAAAGCTATGCAAATGAGGTAAATTTGCGATCCAGGAACCACTAACCTGTCCGTGTAAGAGTAGTGTTATCTGCAGAAATGTACTCCGTTAGTAATAGAGTACCGTTCTGCAAATAGCTAAACGGAGCAATGACAGCTCCAAATAAAGGATCCATCCAGTTGACGAAGCATGCCAATGGCCAAATATAAGGCCATTGGCATTTATATGTGTTGCAAAATAATGAAAAATAATATTTATTTTTTCACCCCCGATCTCCGATGTTTAAGCGTAGCGCAGCAGTGCGCAACCGTGCGGCACTCTAAAAACCAGAAAAAAAATTCATTAAAAGTGAAAAATAGGCATTTTAATACAAATATTCATCTGCCATGCCAGTGAACGGTAGGCTGAAGACAACATGGCTACTGAGTAGTAGTTGCTAAGGGGGGAAGCACAGTGTGAGAGATGTAACCAAGCATTAGTAGGCAATCCTATGCAAATGAGTATAAGGATAGTGAATCCCAATTTTACCTGCCATGTGAACCATGTCCCTAGAGTGTAAGAGTAGGATTAGGGGAGTAACAGAGTAGAAGATAGGTGACATCATGAGGGGGGTATGTATCAAAGACTGTAAGCCCATTGGAGCAGAGTGGCATGTGTTTGCTGTGAGTTACTGAAGACTGGAAGAGGCATGTCTCTAGTTGTCTGAACTGAAAGCCAGAAACCAAAGGCGTACACTGTGGCTACCACCAAAGTTTCTTGCAAAGATGCTTACACTGTGTGTGAGTGTGTGCGCACCTGTAAACTCGTGTAAGCCTGTGTATGCCCGTGTAAGCCTGTGTAAGACCGTCTAAGCCTGTGTGCATGTGTGTGCACCCGTGTAAGCCTGTGTAAGACTGTCTAAGCCTGTGTGCGTGGCTGTGCACCCGCCTAAACCTGTGTAAGCCTGTGTAAGGGTGTGTGAGCGTGTGTGCGTGCATGTGCGTGTGTTTGCACTTGTTTGTGCTGTGTTGCCCCCTGTGGAAACAGAAAGGGAAAAGGAAGGAAAAGTACTAGTAGGAAATTAACCAATGAGAACTAGCAGAGCTGCCAGGTGAAATCAATCAGAATCATCCAATTACACAGGCCGTACACTAGCCCAGCCCAGCACTTAAAACTCTGCAAAATCATTCCCCCATGTTTTACTCAGAAACACTGCAACACTGCAGTATACAAAGAGAAGTGAAAACTTAAAAAGCTTAACTGAGACAAAAAATGTTAGGGGCTGCCATTGCTATTATAAGGCAACATGTACAAGATGCTGAGGGTGGTGCCCTTGCGAATGTTGCTGAGCAACCCACAGTGAGGAGGCAGAGATGAGTGTACAGACCCAGGATAACCTACCAGGGGCTACATGAGCTGGAAATAGTGGAGCTCTATAGAGTGGACAGAGAGCTCCTGCAGCAAATTGTTGAGCTGTGCAGGCCACGCCTCACACACAGAACCAACAGAGGGGAACCCATCCCAGTGGAAACCAAGGTATGTGTTGGCCTAAGAATGCTAGCAACAAGTACCTTCCAAAGACCAACTGGTGATATGATGGGGATTTCACAGGCATCTGCATCCAGGGTACTGCACCAGTTCCTGAACGCCATGTTAGCACATGTCGGGGATCATGTATATTTCCCCAATTCCCATGAGGTATTGGTCAGCAATATGCGTCTCTTTCAGCAAATAGCAGAATACCCTGAGGTAGTGGGTGCAATTGACTGCACGCATATACACATCAAACCACCAGCCGGTGAGCGGGGTAGGGCCTACATCAACTGCAAGGGCTTCCACTCCATCAACTGCCAGGTCATGTGCGATGCCCAGGGCATAATACTGAATGTGTGTGCTGGCTGCCCTGGAAGCTACCACGACTCCCATATCTGGCATCTGATGCAGCTGTACCAGACATTTGCCAATGGGGACATCCCTGACGGTCACCTAGTGGGGGATGCTGGATACACACTGGAGCCGAGGCTGATGACACCCATCAGAAATGCACACACACCTGAACAAGAACTCCATAATGAGGCACATGCACAAACACGAAATGTAATCGAGCATGTGTTTGGGATGCTCAAGTCACGGTTCCAGTGCCTGGACACATCTGGTGGAGCCTTGCAGTATTCACCAACTATATGTACCCAAATTGTCATGGTATGTGCCATGCTATACAATATGATCCTGCGAAAACAGCTGCAACAGGAACAGCATGGGACAGGGCCAAACAGCCCCCCACCATTGCCAAGGCCTGCACAGGCACAGCATGACTCAGAGGAGGAACAACCTGAGCCTGCCCCAGTAGGCAGAAGGAGGCATGCCCAGTATGCCTTGGCCTTGGCAAAGAGGCAACGCATAGCACATACACTGGCTCAGTAGGAACCCTGGAAATGATACCGCTCTCTGACTCGCACATAAAATAAAAGGGATGCCTAACTCGACACTACCTGTTTTCAAACATGTATAGGGAGTGTAGTATGTGCATCCGACATAGGCAGCCCTGCAGCACCACCAGAGGCATGATTGCCATGTTTTAAGCAATATAAAGCAGTGCTAAGCAGCATTTACCAATATTTAAAATATGTAAACAAAATTGCCCATGCCAACTAGCGCAATGTTGGGCAAGGTCGGGCAAAGTTGTGCAAAGTTGAGCAAAGACAGGTAAACATGCTCATATTAGCTTTACTGTCCCTTAAGCAGTCTGGTCTGCCTAGCATGAAAATAAAAAGCAGTGACAGGGCTCGAACCCACGATACAGTGCACTATAGTCACAGTACTGAACCACTAAGCCATGATAGCATTTCAGTAGTGCAGACACAGCAGGACAATTGTACAGTAATGCAAACACAAAGAAATGCTGTAACATGCCCCTAAAGACACATATGGGTAACCTCCCCCACAGGCCTATGCAGACAGAGAACATCAGGCCAGGTGGTGTGATGTGGGCTGTGTAGGCTAAGAAGTTGCAATCTAATATATGTGTCATTGGACGCTAAGAAGTGTAGTACAGTAGTATGCCTCAAGTCAGTACGATAGGCCGCAATACAGACTGAAATGGTGCACCGTACATAGCAGTGCAGGCATAGCAAATGTGTATAAATGTCAGTTGAACCCCTCATCGTATGTACACCCACAGTAACAATCAAGTGTGCCCCTGGGTAGAAATGTACAAAGAATAACTTCCCCCCCTGTATGTAGAAATGTTGACAAGTCTATGCAAAGTGTCTCATGGAAGCCCTGCAGGCACAGCATGATCCCTGTTGATCTATGACACAAAGGTGAGGCCTGCTGTAAAAATACAACTTGATTTTCCATACACATATAGTATAAATGTCTATACTGGGCATGTTCACACACTCCAACAAATGTAGTGGATTTTATTCAGCATCACACAAAAAGGTCATACTGGGCATGCTCACACACTTAAAAAAACGAAGCAAATGTCAGGCGATAACATACTGAAAGGTCATACTGGGCATGCTCACACACATGCCAAATACGGAGGTGATAATAAGGGATCTATGGACAAATGCGGATAGACATCTCTACTACCAGAAACACATTCACAAAGTTGTCAGAAAATCATGCTATGTGTTCACACAAACCGCCAAGGTCTGTGCATGTAGGTCAAAGGAGGTTCCCAGTACTCATCAGTCATCAGACCCATCAGAGAGTACCACAATACACTTGCGATGAATCTGACTAGGCACGTTTAGCAGCCAGAAAGACTACTGAAGTACCCTAACAAGAGGATTACTGGCCTCAAACAGTAGCCCTATGCAACAAGACTGAATGTAACCCAATCTGTACTCTGTTTCATACTGTCTACTCAGGAAATCTCTGCCCAACAGACAGGTCCATGTCATGGCTACACTCAGATCTGTTCTGAGTTACAGCTCAATGGTACTAAATATAAAGACCCAACTGATATTGCCAACATCATTGCAGATAGGATCAGTGTTAACTGTACCCCCCTCTCACCCATGAAAGAGCACATCTCTATAATGGAAGACTGCAAAGTTGCTGTCATCATGGCTGCACAGGTAAAAAACTCTCTCCAAAGCCAGTATCACAGCAGCCATGGGACCAGATAACTTCACAGGCTGTGTTACACACAAACCACAGAACGAACAGGCAACACACTGACGTACCATGTGCAGTCATAGCCTCACCTCATGCTTTGTGTCAGTTGAATGGTGCACAGTGACGGTCATCCCACTACACAAGGGTGGAGACACCACGGACCCCAGGAACAATTGTCCCATTAGCTTGACGAGCACGCTCTTCAAGGCCATGGAATTTATCATCATACACCATATAAAGATTACATTTGTAATCCCCAAACCCTGGACCACAACCATGTAGGGATTGTAAAATGCAGATCATGTCACCTAAACCTGATAGATGACACTGAAGCAGTTAACAGAACCGTCGACAAGGGTAAGGTGATTCACACAGCCTATGTTGATCCTGCCACGGCTTACAACACCACCGCACACTCTGGAAATATAGATAAACCCACTAAACTAGGTATAAATTGCTATGTCACAAGATGTGCTGCCAACAGGCTTACTGACAGAACACACACTGTGAAAGTAGCAGACTCCAAGTATGACTTTGGACCAGTGATGAGTGCAGTACCACAAGGTTCAGTCCTGTGTCTTGTCCTGTTTAGTATCTACTTCCCTGAAGTAAACTTCAACATGGAAGGTCTGTGGCTACTGAAGTTTCCAGAGGACTGCAAACTAGGAGCCATAATTGTAAACACTAAAGATGTGGACATCCTGCAAAAGGGCCTCACTGAGACAGATGGTTGTTGTCAAAGCCATGGGCTCTAGCTCACTGCCAAAAGGTGCATTGTCATCCCCTTTGTTAAAGGCTCTGTAGCCAAGAACGACAAAATAGGTGGTAGTATACTTAACACTGAAAGTGTGACAAGAGACCTTGGGTCACAGGTGGACAATGGACACAACAGTGATAATCACATCCCCACAGTAGTCAGGAAACCCTGCTATGTGTCACACCCCATCACAAAATGTGTCTCATGCAGAATAGAAGAGGACATTGTTCCCCACTAGTCATCACTCACTAGAACTATAAAAAAGTACAACGCCACTTTTGCTATGTACCTCACAAGCCAACTACAATAACTAGAAATCCTGCAGCAATACCTCACAAAGAGCATTAATGGCCTGAAATACATGCCATATACAGACTATCACAAAATGCTCCATCAGTACTCCCTTGCTTATCGCCTGCTCAGATGTGTTCACTGCTTAACATACAACGCTATGTCAAATGCAGAGCTGTTGGACATGCTCGACATAAAACACTCACAATCCCCCTGACCTTTGGACCCAAAACCATGAGTGAAATACAAAAGGAAGGGGTGTACACATTTACCTTATAGATGCCCCCACCTCCAGGTTAGTGGCACAGCATGAGGCCTTGGAGACCATGCAAGTGCAACTAAGATTGGGCAAAGCTGCTCATCAGATTCTAGCCTTCTACAGATCACCTACCTTGTCACAGGAACCTCACACAGTATTCCTGAGAACAGTGGAAAATATCAAGGTCCTATCAAACAACATTATATGAGGTGATTACAACTACCCAAACATTGAGTGGGAGAATTACTTGTGTACAACGTCCATTGCCCAATGTTTCCTAGAGTTTAAAAGCTCTAACACCCTGGAATAGCTGGTCACCATGGCCACTAGAGGTGACACCATACTGGATATGATCATTACCAACATGGGGTACCAGTGTTGCACAACAGAGATAAAACCCTCGCTGATAATATCAGATCATAAAGTAATCACACTGGACATCCACATCACGCACCCCCACCCAGCCAATGAAACCACCATGAAGACATTTTCAAAAGCAAACTGCACATGTCCCAAGACAAAAGTGGAAGGTTCCAAAGACCTCTTGCTATAAGAGAATGGTATACAATCTGCCAAATCAGTTACAAGTGCATCCTATGAGCCTCTACAGGGATGCATGGATCGACATCACAAATAAAACCAAGATGCACTCCTCCAAATATAAGAAAACAACCTGGTGGTCATTGGCCATAAATAAGCTAGACAACAGAAGGAGGAAATTAACACCCAATAGAGCCAACTTCACTAAAGGAAAGGCATCACTGATCATTATTAGGAAGAAGCAATAAACGCTCATGGAATAATCCAAGGACACTGTCAAAAGACAAATTGCCAAGGACTGTAAGAATAACAACCACAAAGCCTGCTGTAACTTTACTAGACATGTAGGTGTCAACTTTCAAATATGCTGTCAGCTACTGACAAATGGCAAGGAATACACTGAGCCAACTTTCATTGGCCACATCCTGGGGGACATGTTCAGTGTAAACCTCCCCCACATCACCCCCAAAAGGGCCTGTGTCTATCACAGAAGGATGCAGAGCCCCAGACATCATGGACATGCAGGTAAGGACAGCCCTCTCCAAAGCCAAGAACACAGCATCAATGGGAATGGATGGTGGCCCAGGCTGCATCTTACACTAGGCACAAAAGGAACTACACCCTCACCTACATTCACTGCCCAGACTCAATCATACCACAGAGTATGTACACAAAGAATGGCATGCACTAACAGTCATCCAGCTCCACAAAGGGGGTGCCACAACAGAACTTGGAAATCATTGCCCTATATGCCTACTCAGCCTGGTCTACAAAGCTATTGATCAAATTGTCATGGAACCTATAAACAGAGACAATGGGGACCTCCAGACACTGGACTCTACACAAGCTCACCTTGTTAAAGGCAGATCCTGCCTCCTAAACATAGTTGACTTACTTCAAACAGTCACCAAGGACATAGATGGAGGTTAAAGTAGTCCACACAGCCCACCTGGACCTCACTAAGGACTTTACCCACCATTCCCCACTCTGTCATCATGAACACACTTACCAGCCTGAACATCAATAGCTATGTCACAGAATGTGTGGCCTAGTGTCTCTCAGATCAAACACATATGTTCAGAGTTGCGGGTGCCATGTACGACTGTAAGACAGTCACAAATGGCATCCCACAGGTCTTGCTTCTGGGACCCCACCTGTTCAGTGGACACTGCTCAGAGGTACAGGCAAGCATGGGAGGAGTATGGCTGAACAGGTTTGCAGATGACTGCTAACTGTGCTCCATAATCGACTCTATGGCTGACACAGGGGCTTACAGACACAGATACCTGGGGTCAAAGCAATGCCCCAACAAGAATGCATAGTCATCCCGTTTTGCTAAAACAAAGTGCAAACAAATTACCACATAGGTGGCACATCAGTATGTATGGAGAAAGTCATGAAGGCCCTGGGGACACAGTTAGATAGTTAACTCTCCTTTGATGATCACATGGCCAAAGTGTTCAGACATTCCCTCTATGTAGCCCACCCATTGTCACCTAATGTAACCCACTTTGTCTAGTCTGATGATGCCACCATCCTACAAATATACCTGTGGAAAGAAAACTCACAGTAGTGTGTATAGTGCGTTGTATTAATGCATACTCTTGTAGTGACATAAAGCAGTTAAGTAGGGGTTTGAATTCTGCACTTGCCAAGTGTGTGTGTGTGTCTCTTTGTGTGTGAACTCCTTGGAGAGGAGTAACCTTTTTGGAGAGTAGTCAAACACCTTAAAAGTGGTATACTAATCTTTGTCAGGTCTGATGATATCACCACCCTACCGATATACCTGTGGAAAGAGAACCCACAGTAATGTGTAAAGCGCGTTGTGTAAATGCATACTCCTGTAGTAACATAAAGCAGTTAGGTAGGGGTTTGAATCCTGCACTTGACAAGTGTGTGCTCTATGTGTGTGAGACTGTTGGTCAATGGGTTGTGTGTTTTGCTTTTACTACTGTATGACATATCAGCATGACACCAGTATGTACACTGCACATGCGAGGTAGTTGTGTAGCAAATACATATACGTACATGTGACCTCAATTATTGCATTTGTGGGAACTGTGCTTTCTCCAAGAACACATCTGTAGTCTATTCAAGAGTGTGCTGCTGCTTTCCGGACATTAGGTCACATCTGTATGTCTGTGACAAGGCCAGCCACTGCAGTGATTCCCAGGCCTAGGTCAACTGCGTCACATACACACTCATTACGGTTTCTATAGAATTGTGTGAGTGAGTGTTTATGGCCGAGGTAGATGTCAGAGCTGTTCAAATGCAGCAGGGTCTATCACTGATGGCTATTCATTATAGGTGCACAACAACCTTTGTGGATATGGATGCAGACCCCTTATTGCTTATGTGATCCACAGAGGGATTTAAACATACCTTTGGAAATGTGATTATCAAAGGAGAGATGACGTACCACTTGGTTGCATGTACACATTGGTACCTGTTCTTCATGTTGGTAGCTACTACCTATGTGGTACTGTGGGGATACTATGTTCCATAAAGGTGGATGACTATGCTTTGGTTGGCTTATAGCTTTACAGCATGGGTTTGACAACAGGGATCTCTCTGTGTGATACCCTTGTGGAGGATGTGTGTGTCATCTGGAGAATGCATTATAGGCCACAGCATGCATCACCACACGTGGATGGACATATCCCTACTGTGATTGCTTGTACCTAAGAGAGCTATATGCCAAACAGGAGTGGTCTCAGTAATGTGTGCAGGTGAATACCACTGGTTACTGGTATAGTATAGTACCTGAAGTGTCCAAATGTTATTGTGTGTCCTACATCTGTGTATCAGTTGTCAGGACATCATCTAACGATTGGTTATGGTCAGGCTGTTGAAGTTGTGTATACTACCAGAATGCAAATCAATGACAGATCACCCACAGCACAATGTCTAACCATGTCATACACACATGTGTAGTCAAGTTCTGAAATGTGTGTAGTACAATGCATACTGGCCACCAATCAAGACTATGGAGTGTTACTGTGTAATACAGGACATGTCACCCTGCCCATGTGTCCACTATGCACGTACATGCAGACAGTGCACCTCCACCATGTTCACAAATGTACACCTGAAAATCTGCGCCACACACATCCCACACATACTGTCCACTCTCTAACACATGCTGCCAATACTACACACATCAGCCAAGTGGCACGTGGGCGGACTATACACTATTGGAACTAACACTGATGTGAACATTACTACATTGACAATCATAGCTTTCATGCATCATGCCTGCTCAGCCACACCTTCAAGCATATCATCACACTCTACTGCTGACAACATGCTAACATTGCTATATTGCTATTAAGTCACCCTGTGCATCAGCACCATGGTAGCCTGTTCCTACATCGATGTCACAGATGACAGGAGGTGGAACAGGATTCATCATATGCACAGGGTGTGTAGTTGGTTTGCCAGAGGCCTACAATGAGCCATACAATCGACATGTATGTGTGTGTGTGTGTGTGTGTGTGTGTGTGTGTGTGTGTGTGTGTGTGTGTGTGCGCGTGTGTGTGTGTGTGTGTGTGTGTGTGTGTGTGTGTGTGTGTGTGTGTGAAGGCCAAGAGTACTGCTATTGGCCAATTTTGATGTAATGTGTGTGTGTATGTGGTAGCCCTAGGTGTGTTGTTTATGTGTGTGTGTGTGTGTCTGCATGCACACAGTTCCCACCATGTGGCTGCCATATACGAGTATTTGTGGGACAGCCACAGACTGTACCTGCCAGGCTTTACAGATCACCATCTCTGGCCACGGATATGGTACCTGTGCCTGGCAGGGGTGCTACTGACACTATCAGGTACTAAGCCTGACTCGGTAATAACCCCAGAGGTAGATGGATGTACACTGGACCCAGGTCCCTGCTGGGAATGTCCAGAGCCACGTGCACGTGGTCTTCTAGGATGGTCTATGGACGGCCCAGCCCCAACATTGCTTGGACTGGTACTGGCACTACGGGAGTGGCTGTGACTTGAGGGGCATCTGCGGTGACTGCCAGCTGCTAATGTTGCTGGCATATGTCCACTTTGACATCACACCCATCTCACACTGTCCTGACACATGGACATGACATTGCGGAAGACATCTAATGTCTCACCCCAACGTCTATCCTTGACCTCAGTGTAATTACAGATGGCACCTGCTGTCATTTAACACAGTGTTATGTGCCCTCTGTGCCCTTAGTCCCTATCTGGTGTACCGTTCCATAAGTGCCTGTGCCTCCATGACAGCCTGGAACATGCGTGAGGTTGTAAGACCTGTGGCACATCTGCCAGTGGCATGATGTCTGCAGTGCTCTGAAGAGAACCCTTGGACATCTGCCTATGTGGTACCCTTCCAGACATCTGGGTATGGCTGCTGTGTTGGGATGCATGTGCCATAGATACAACACTGTCCTGGCCACTGTCAGCTGTATGCTGTCCCTCAGCTAAGGGCATTGGTGATGGATGTATTGGCAGTATGACTGTGTGCATGGACGGGGTGAACACTTGTGTACTGTCGATTGTTGGCTCAATGACTGACCCTGGCAAACATGTCTGTGCCTCAGCACACCTATCATCATCATCACTATCATGCTCAGTGACATCAATTTCCCTGCTGCAGTGAACCAGCCCAAAATCAACACCTGTGAGAGGAAGACAGGAAACACACTTTACAACCTGTACATGATGTCTGCACACATGCACACACGCACACATGAAGACATACACACATGAACATATGAACACATGAACACATGCACACATGCCACATGAAAACATGAACACATGCACACATGAACACATGCACACATGAACACATGAACACATGAACACATGCACACATGAACACATGCCACATGAACACATGAACATGCACACATGCACACATGCACACATGCACACATGAACACATGCACACATGAACACATATACACTCCTCACTACAACAGACACACACAGACACACACCACCAGCAATCCATAACATACTCAATAGCGTGTGATGGTGGGGTACAGTATCACAAGCCAAACATTTATATCAAACTTGACAGCATGCAGGATGTGTGTTGCTCAACAGCATGCAGTGTGAGTGTAGACAGCTCTTGCTAATAACAGTATACATGGCTTTGATGCATGTGTGTTTTGTTCAGTGATTGGCCTCACCATGGAATGCAATGTGTACATGGATACAACATTGCTGTACAAGTGTTAACGTCTCTGCAATGTCCTGTGCACCATCACTCACAGGTATACATACCATGGCTGGATGTGTATCAGTGTGTCACATAGATATCCATTTCTGATTAGAGCATCTGTGTCTTTAGCAGACAATTGTGGACACAGGTTTAGCACATGCATTCTATGTATACATACAGGATGAGTGGTGCATGTATACCTGATGGAATATCATTGCTCAACATAGACATTGTACAGTGGTTATGGTGAGTGTAGGACATATTGTGGACATGCTAGTTTCAAGCATGACATGGCATGCTACCACACAACTGCAACATTAAACTTTACACATACATAGTGCATGTCATGTGACCTATACACTCAATAGTATTACAAGACATGTGTGTCACTTTGTACTAATGGTGATTGCTATGCAGATTGTGTATCAGTGCATATGTTTGCATACACACAACATTGAGGTGCATAGCAATTAATGATATGTGTAGTACTGTGGCCACTGTAACTGGATGTGATGTAGTACCATGTGACATCATCATGCAGCATCATGTGGTCCCTCAAGGCTACTAATGTGTGCCAGACCAGCACATAGCATGCTGTACCTGAACTGCAGTACCATGGCTACATTCACCATTTCACGGACAGTTGTTACATGGGTTCGTAAGGTGCACAGTAAGGGGCATTACCTAACATGAATGTGTTATGTGTTGAAGAGTGTCGCACAGCCACATGAGAGGACTCTACCCCTCAGGAATGTTATGTGTGCTGTGTGGATGACATTTGGGATACTGAAGTGTGACCTTACAGCATGTGTCTGACTATGCCATGTGTAGCATGTTAACGTGTACTGCGTATGACACAATTGTGTGTGTTGTGTGCATGTGTATCGACTGTGCCTATCCAATGTCCACTACAGTGTTGCCACAATTGTGTGGGATGCTCTGTGTATTGCATGTGTTTGAGTCAGCTACTCACGTTACTGGGATGTGCATAGTCTCACAGCAAACATGCACAGCATGCATTATGCACTGGTGTGTGATGTGTACATGGCCTACACCTCACCTATGACATGCACATTTATTTAACAATAATAAATGTAGAACACACTCACCAGCATGGGTCTGCTGCCTTGCTGTCACACCAGAGGGACCTACAAGGGTATGAGACAGTTTGTCAGTGGCAACAACTATGGCATTGCTACTGTGCATTTGCAATCTTACAGTAGTATGACTGTTGACAGTCACAGGCCTGTGTATTATATTCCAAAATATTATTATTGCACAACACTAGGCACCACATCTTGTAACTACACACTACACATCTCACATAAGCATGATCTACCAATAGAGGTAACAGTAGTGTAGAGCTATGCCATGTTACCTGCACACTCCATGTCAACTTGCTGGGTGGCTCCGGTCTCCATGATGATGCATGTCAGTTGTTGTTGTTGGCCAGGAGCCACCTGGCTCAGGAGCAGCTCCTCTATTCTGGTGAGGGGGGAATGGATGGCTACCCCACCACCTGTGGCAAGCTGTTGTCTACAGATATCAGACGCATGCTGCCAGACATGTCTAATTAAATCACTGCAGTGATGGCGTACCTGCTCATATGTCTGGTTATGCATGCCTATGTTATTTACCCTATGGACAAGATCTTGCCACAGTGCAGTCTACTCATGCTGGTCCTGGCTAGTTCTTGAGAACAGCATGATGTAGTGCTGAACCATGGTGTCCATTATTACTTCATCCTCTGCTGTGCTGTATGAGGGATTACGATAGTGGGCCATGACCCTGGAATACAAAGAAACAATATGTGTGAGCAAGTCAAGTGGCACACTTAATATTCTAAAGTATGGATATCATTTAACTGCCATATATTGCAACCTACTGGCTGTCAAAGGATACACACTTTCAATACCACATATCAGTGCTCAACCCACAACTGCCTGACAGTGCCTGGCACACTCCATATATCAAACCATGTTCTGCACAGCAACAAAGATAAACCAGTATGTAAGACTATACACCAGTATATGGTACACTGTATGTGACACAATGCACCACCTAGCCACAGTGGGTATATATCATGCTAATGCATAACATAACTTGTAATCCATTGCAATTATTGTAGGGTCCAGTCACAGTATTACCAGCATACCACACTAGTCACTGATGGAAAACCCCTGCCTAACATATGTGCTCATATGTCAATATGGGTGGCATACTGCTGTACTACACTATACATGTTGCTAGATACACACCTATATCCTGTAACACACATATGACCAAGGCCATGGTACAGGTATTTATTTTATTTATTTATTTTATTTTATTTTATTTTACAGGTATACACACAAACACATCAGACATACTTACCAGACACAAAGGTATGGCAACACACATGACCTTTACCTGTGTACCATGCAGTACTGTGTGTCAGTAGTTACAAGACCTTATGCCTGAGGTATGTCATCTGGAGGACTACGGGGAACAAACAAAACAGTGGTTCCAGGACATGTGTACATGCACCTTACTGTTCTGTTTAGGCATACAGCTTCAGGTAGTACTACAGTTCATTCAAGGGTTAGATTCACCAGCAGTAACACTCAATAAGCATACATGTACTGCTGTAGCCTACAATGGGACACCCCAGTCGACACCAACACACTACATCAGACCGTTTGGCATACTGCTTTTTGTGCCTAGCAATAGCATACACATCTTTTGCTGGGATCACCGCTAGGACACTACATACCATGACAGAAACAGTTTCCCACTTAGCTATCACACATATACGGAACTCGGACACAGTCACCAACACATTCACCATCACACTCAGTCAACCTCGCAAAGCAATTATTGCAACAGGTACATGTGGGTGTGTATCGGTTCATAAGTAGGTTATAGGCTATTGGCCCTAGGACCTATAGATGTCTATCCATACACTACCCTGGCCTTTGACACACAGGTAATTTTGTTTCACATGGCCCTGTCAAGCAGAGCAACAGAGGTGATTCCCGAGGTGTATTTCCTATCTCACACACAATCATCAGGTTTATATATGACGACTGCTAATAAGGAGCATCGTTTGCTATTGATTGGTGGTTTGTGCCAGGGTATCAGATGTCTCTGAGATAGGGATCTATCCCTCCAGCATGTGCTGTTTATTGAAGTGACAAGATTTATGTCCCTAGAGCGTGCAGCTCATAGGGATTGTGATCTGATTATGTGGAGCATGTCCAACAGTTCTGGGTTTCACATAGCTTTGCATGTTAGGCAGAGGGCACCTCTGGGTAGACGGTATGCGACACAGTCTAGCTGTAGTTTTGTGGGACGGTCTGCATAGGGCATCTGTTTGAGGCCAGTATTACCCTTTGGGAGGTATGTCTGTGTCCTTTCCAGTTACTGTAGATGTCTTGTGAGGTACAAACCACATGGGGCATTGTACTCTATAATGGGTTTTCTGTGTGTGGAGTAGAGGGGAACACTGACCTATACTTCCCTGGATGACACACCTTTTGTGATTACGTGTGCCACATAGACAAGTTACATGACTAGTGTGGCACTGTGACAATCAAAGGGGAGACTACTGTCCACCTGTGTCCCATGGTCTCTTATCACACCTTCAGTGTTAAGTAGACTACCACCTATGTGGTAGTTAATGGGTACTGAGTTTTTGCAAGGAGGGATGCCAATGCAGTGTCAACATTGAGCTTGAGTCCATGGCTTTGTCACCAGGCATCTGTTGCAGTAAATATGACCCTGTCTCTCTCTCTCACTCTCTCGCTCTCTATATATATGTGTATATATACACAAATACATATGAACATCCATTGGTGTACATATTGATATACATATAGGCACATATACAGTCCACCTTTCATGGTGTGAATATTGAGTATGGGAATGTTGTGAGGTATATAGTTATGTCATAATATTGCACAGTGTTGTGCGGAATGCATTGAAGGTGTTCTCAGCCCATGTAGCTTTAGCAGGCCTCACTGGCTGCAACACTGCAAACCTGATGAATCATACCCACAGCGTTCAACCACCACATGTCATATACCAGCACTGTATGCTGTCTGGTTTGCCACACACTACAACCTATATAGGAATATGCACATAACAACCTTCAACAGCATATATGTATCCACCTTTCACAAACAGTTGCAGTATGTCCCTTGCTCTATGCACATGTACAGATGCTAATATATCTGACACAGACAGATCTCTCCGTATGTGTGTGCCATACACACACAAGGACCACACTGTTGTAAGTCCATGTACCTCATGGCTGACATGTTGTGCCTTACTGCAACATGAACAGGTGTCACATGTGAGCACACAGTAATATTAGAGGGTATATATATATATATATATATATATATATATATATATATATAGCTGCAAATGCTTAATTACCATACTAGCCTGGTACAGCTGTTGCCAATGCTAAGCTACACGTTGATATGACTATCATGCATTTGTTACTCTGTCACATCCATGGTTATATAGCTGTATGCGCTACTCCCCAAAACAGACATTGTCCACACTACTGCACAAAACACAGATAACATGGTTCTGATGTTTGACATTTAATGCTGAGCTACATATATCACAGTTATGTCCCACTGCACACAGCTACACACTGATATGTCCATGGCAGTAGTTATGCAGGGCATCTGTGCATAGATATGTACTGCTGCCACATATTGATGTTTCAAAGTATGTAGAGTGGTCTTCAAATACATCTACTACATGCCAGTAAATACATATCTGTTACATACCTTTCCTTTGTATGCGTTTGTATTTTTCACTTAGCTGTCTCTTTGGCTGAATGTAATAAATTATTTTTTTTATGTTTTAATTTTTTTTTTATTAGTTTATTATTATTTTTTTTTATTCCACTGGTGTGGGTGGGGGTGTGAGTCTCTCACCCTCTCTGTCTCTGTCTCTCTCTCTCTCTCACCATCTGAAATGGGATGATTGCATGTGTGGCCAGCAGGTACAGCCTGCTTTTATAGATATCTGCACATGTGCATGTGATGGCCTCTGCACCAATTGGTGGCCACCATTTGGTAATTGCTTGCAGCCTGCTGTGTGGTAATTGCAGTACTCACTGTCATAGCAACCCAAATGCTATAAATTGCTATGTCAGGTAGGCGCAGCCCTTTCAGCTTTCCAGAGTGGGGCCCATGCTTGTTTGCTGTGCAGACCATTGTGTAAGTCAGAAGGTTGGTATAGTTCTTATATCTGAAGCTAGGGGTGTAGCCAGTGATATAATTGTTGTACTCAGACCTGAATGTTGCCACTTCCACTACACAGTTGTCAGTGTAGAATTGTACTCACCCCTACATATGCTAACACAAGATACATGGGAGTATGTAGTTTCTTTTCTACTTATACAATTTACTGCCATACAAAAGTAGTTATTGAGATGTATTCATTTGGCACATGAACTGTTTGTGAACTGCTACACTGTGAATATGTATTCACTCGCTTTTGAACAGTTTGTGCTTTTTTACTGTTGACATTAGCACAGGCTGCTCAAGAAAACTGTATAAATTTCTGTACTGAGTATGCCTACCTACATCCTTGGTAGACCCTGAACACACAGGTTTATTGCACATTTGGGTAGGGTTTCAGTAGGACAGAGAGCATTATGTCTTAATGTGTGAACTTTATCTTGCTGGACTTAAAGGGTTGCTGTGTACCTGTTAGTTTATCAAGGCAAGTAGTCTGTCTGCGTAGCTCCCAACTGTGGATCTATCCAGATGGTAGCCCGAGGTTAGACTGCTATTCTTTGTGCACCACACCAGTCTTTTCAGCACTGGAACAATGGCATTGTCACAGTTGGTTGCTACCAGTAGATGGCTACATCCCTTGGTATTTCAGTGTTGTACTCCTACATAAGGGTATGCTTGTGGAACTCCTTCCAAAGCTATTTGCACAGTGTGTAACATCAGAATAGCTGATATGCCTGTGTGTTTCTGCCTCTGCCAGGCCTCTCAAACACTCAGTTACATATTTGAACAGACTCAGGGTAAAGTAGGTCGACGTGAGGTACACCTTTACAATATTAGTAACATTAGGTTGAGACTTTGAGAGAACCAGAGCATATGGATTAATACACATTTCCTGAAGTACAAGTGGTGTCTAACTCTTACTTTTTGTCACAGTTGGGAAGTATGGCCTCTACCCTAGTCAGATATGCTAGTGTTTCTCCTGCTATAATACTGTATGGGGGTTGTAAAGTACTGCTGTAACATAATTTCCTGCTAGAATGACTGGTTCTCTTTTCACTGTCATGTAATGCAATTCCACAAGAACTGCTGATAAAGATCCACAGAACAGGATTTGTGTTATGGCATTCCTATTTGGCCTTTACATTCACTCATTCTGATGCATGATATTGACCAGTTTGGTGAATGTTTACCATGGCTCAGTGGTACTTCATGCAGTCTAGTGTGTACAAGGTCTGGGGTTCGAGACTGAAAGAGGTATTTTATTTTGCTGCTGAACAGAACAAGGGCCCTGACATACAGAGTGACTAAACCACTTTTAAGCAGTTGTAAGTGGGTTTTTGTGGGTTTGCGTGATGCTTAGCTAAGCGCACACAAGCTTAGCTAAGCGTACACAGGCGCACACTCGTGCAAACCCGCTAACTACTGCTTCTTACTCCCGCTAACTCCCGTGCTAATTTCTTTGAAAGAAAAGAAAATGGGGAGATAGAAAAGTGGTGAAAAAGGGGCACAAAGAGGGAAAGACAGTAGGGAAAACAGCTCGGGATGTGCAGGATGGGTGTAGGGAAGGTCCATAGCTGCCCATTTCTTTAACAGCAACAGCTGTGCATATACTAGTAATTTGAATGGAATTTTGAAACCTTCCACCCCTGAGAGAGGGGTGAGGACAACAAAGTATGTTGGACTGCCAATTAAATTTCTGTTTGTGTCCAGCGGACATGTGTGCGAATTGGGCAGCTATGTATGGGGCGTCATTTTTTTTTTGGGTGCAGATTGCCCATTTTTTTTTTCTGGTGAGAGTGGAATATGGGGTAGGGGATGTAGGTATATTTTGGGAGGTAGGTTGGGGAGGTAAACAGACAAGCCAAACAAGACACATACAGGGATGGAGTATGACACATGGGGTGGGTGAACACCATTGATGGGGAAGGGTGTTTGGAAATTGCAAGCCCATGAGCCCACAGATGGCAACAGTGGAACTGAGATCCCCACACATGGGCAGTCACCACTGCACCTTCACAGCCCGGGGGGTGACTGTGCTGGGGGCTGTGTAGGAGGGGCAGGCTCACCCATGAGTCGCACCACTCTTGCCTCGAGCTGGCATAGAGGATCAACGACTGAATGCTGGATCTCATTACACACCACAGCCCGGACCGTTCAGAGGGTGATAGGTGGCCCTCCTCCAACCACGCTTGCACAGGGGGGACGAACCCCATCCCCTGCAGCGCTTCCACCCAAAGGTGAAACAGAACCAACGGAGGAAGGGGTCCCAGGCTGGGCAATGGAACTGCTGGTGCCAGGTGCCATCGCCAACTGATTTGGGACAGGTGGGTCCACTGGGACAGGCCTTCCCATACGTTCTATGTTTAGTAGGATTTAATGACAATATGAGTTAGTAATAGCCAACAGCATTCCAGTTTAGTTGTAACAGCATACAGTAGTATTCCCATTAACCCAACACACCAGAGTTCCAACAGTTGAACGGCAATCATAACACATGCATATATAGAACAACAGTGGACATTCCAACAGCATGCAGGATTGATTGGTGGCAACAGGCCACCAAGATTGTGGTATGTGAACAGGGCACATGCATAGAAGTAAATGCACATATTTATATAACAATAGGACATGTGTCCCAACAAATGTTATGAGATTAGACATACCCATTGAGGTGTGGAATTGCATTGTTTATGCACATACAGTAGGGTGTAAAAAGATACCTCCATTAACAACTTATCTGTACTTATAGTTTACACTACATTCCTATTGACTGCAGTTAAATATCACCTACATGTATTATTATACTAGGCAATGTCCGTTAAATTGTGAAATGGGTTTTGCTAGTTCTTGATATACCTGACCTGTATCTGACATACAAACTGTCCTGGATGCAGATGTTACTGATACATATTTATATTTTTCATTTATATTTATGTATCTACATATCTGGATGTGTTCAGGTGACATTATCAGGTATATGTTAACAGACCCCTACATTTCTAGCAGCATACTGACATTTCTGGGGAACACAATAACAAGCAACTCATGTGCTAGATTAACCTGTACATACTGGCCATTAACCGACAGTTGAGGACTATATATATACTTAACAGCTACTGGCACTCCCTTCATCCACTTTATATGGGCCTACCCATGTGTGGGTTGACTGCACTTAATACAACAGTACTATTATGCAAGGGTACAACAACATATCGAAGAAAGTAACACGAACACACTCCAGGAATTATACCTTTATTAATTACATTACACACTTTTCTAGTGGCTCTCTCAATTATTTGATATATTAGTGCATGCAGAGGTCTTTTATTCAATACTTTTTATACCTTTATTAATGGGTTACAACACCTTTTCACGCTGTCTCACTTATTTTATATAACAGTACATGCAGAGAAGTTATTCCACACTTTTTATACCTTTATTAATGGGTTACAACACCTTTTCACGCTGTCTCACTTATTTTATATGACAGTACATGCAGAGAAGTTATTCCACACTTTTTATACCTTTAATAATGGGTTACAACACTCTTTTTCAGGCTCTCTCACTTCTTTTATCTGACCACACATGCAGAATATTTACTAACCTGCCTGGTGGCGCAGCCCTAGCAGCCTATCTGCATAGGCTTGCTGATTCGCAGCATGGACACCTGCAGCTGTGAAGTAAATGAAGGGATATTGAGACATACCTATCCATAATATAGACTACAATAGCAATTCTTACATACGTCATTCCATGGCTACATACTCAGTAGTGGGGCATTTGGCATTCCACGGGCCTATTGTATCCAGTGGTTCAGTCGGTCCTCCTTGCATCTCTTCAGGTCTGCATGGTGGTGTCTGACCTGCTCACCAGTCTGTGGGACACCTGTGGCACGGGTGAGTTCATGAGCTAAATGGTTTCAGGCTTCTGCTTTGTACTCCGTGCCCTGGAACTGGCCCTGCAGGAGTCTTGCAACATGATGATGGACGAGGAGCCAAACCATATATTTTGACTCCTCAGTGCCCCATCGTTGCACTCTAAAATGAGAGCCCTCTCCATCACTGGCCATACTGTCTGCAGATGGGAGCTACAACCAGTTATGACAATTATTCCTGCCTATGGAGCTTAAATATGCCACATTTCCCACACTTATTTGTGATTGGCCGGTTTTGAAAAATCTCAGCTAAGAGCAAACCTGCTTAGCAATGGGTAAACTTCCATTGTCATATATGAGTGTGTTGGAAATGCATACATATTTAAAGCTGTCATGGCTTAGTGGTTTAGTACTGTGATTATGGTGCACAGTATCCCGGGTTCAAGGCCTGCCATTGCTTTTTATTTTACTACTGGCCAGACCGGATAGGAGGTGTGGCTGTGATTAGCTGACTTTGCTCAACCTTGCCCAATGTTGCTCGACATTGCTCTACATTGCTCTACGCTGCCCGACGTTGCCCAACGTTGTGCTAGTTAGCGTGGTGCGCAGCTCCGCGCAACATGTTTTGTTTGCGCTTGTTGGCGCGATGCGCAGTTCCGCACAAAACTATTGCGCTAGTTAAAGCACTGCTAAGCTATGAGCAATTATACTTCACTGTTCTTAATACTAATGGACTTTGCTTAGCAGTGCTTCACATTGCTTAAGATACGTTACTTATGCATTTATCGGTATGCATGATCATTCCACCTTCTTATACATATATAAAATATCGTTCACTAATGCATAGGCCATTTCAATGCACTTTACTGGGTTTTAAAAGGTAAATGTCAGGAGTTATTTTTATGCACACATTTCCTACAGAAAATAGGGAGGGGAGTGGCGGGACTCAAATCGGGAATGCCTCCTGTTTGTGCGAGGACTCTACCACTACGCTATTGCTATTTGGCTTCATTTGCATATCAATAGTTTATTATCATCTTCGATGTCTACACTGCTAACTGTAGCTAAGCAATGGGCAAACCCGCGCATACAAGCGCAAATATGGGCAGCTATGTCGGGAATCATAAAATAAAAAGGTAAGCTTTACATTTTTAACTTGTACAGGGATTTAGAATGTGGGGGAGTGTAGTGTTGGGTTTGTGGACATTTGAGTGGACTCTTCATTTCTGTTGACATTTGCTGTTTATGCACTTGCAGGGGCGTGGATATTTGGACTGCTCGGCAGTCTGACACACCCCCTGCACTCATGCATGCTCCATGTTAGCCTTAGAGTTGAGTCAGCGCGCCCTCATGAATATGCATGATGAGCTGGCATCTAACTCTTAGATTGCAGTTTCCGTGTAAGACTTAGTTAGTCTTACATGGAGGATTAGTGAATCCCGGCCTAGAAATGGAACAACCTATCTTTACATACAAAATTGAGTTGACATAAATCTTTTTCATTAATTCTATGAATTTACTGGAAAAGTCATATTCCTTTAGTATTGTAAACAAATAATGCCAGTTTATGGCATGAAAAGCTTTGTCCATGTCTAGACTTATTATGGTTAATTCATTCTCATTTTTATTTAAATTATCAATCAAAGAAAAAAGCCTTAGTATATTGTTATGAACTTTCCTTTTAATGATAAAACCTGTTTGGTCTTCATTATTAAGCAAGTAATTATTAAGTTTAGTCTCTTAGCTAAAATGGAGATGAAAATCTACATTTAAGAGAAATATAGGAGAATAGGGTGAGCATGAGGCAGGATCATTGTTTGGTTTTAATATAGGGGTGATAAACAAATATTTCCAAAAATGGGGTAAGTTAGATGTATTCCCAACTACTTCAATTGTGTTTAATAAGATTTTTAGAATGTTATCAGGCATTAGTTTGCATATTTCTGGAATTATTCCAGCTAGTCCTGGTGCTTTATTTAGTTTTATATTTTTGATTTGTTGTTTTAGTTCTTTAAAGGAAAAGGGCTTATCTAGTTATGTTTGTGTTCTTTTAATACATTTTCCTTGTATATTTTCTTTAGAATTTATCTAAAATGCTACTACTACTTAAATTTGGTTTTGTTTTACTAATTTCATCATAGTACATATTAAATCATTTTAATATTATCATTCAGATGTGTAACTTTCACTTCTTTAGCCCTTTTTTATATACAATTTCATTAATGTGATTAATTTTATTCATTTTTTTTATCTGATCAGTATTTTATGTAAGCGTTTAAGGTTGACTGAGAATGATTGTAGTTTGACTTCTAAATTATTAGAAATCTTATATTGAAGGATAGCTATATAGTTCTTAATTAGATTTTTGAGCTGAAAATTTGCAGTTTTATCATTAGGTTTAAGCTTGAGTTTTAACTGGTTCAAAGACAGAACCCACAGAGTGAGAGTTGCTGGAGCCATGTCCGATTCTAAACCGGTCACAAGTGGCATCCCACAGGGTTCTGTCCTGGGACCACTCTTGTTCGGTATATACTTTTCCGAGGTACAGGCAAACGTGGAAGGACTATGGCTCACCAAGTTCACAGATGACTGCAAACTGGGCGCCATAATCAACTCTCCAGCTGACACAAACATCCTTCAAAAAGGTCTCACAGAGACAGATAGCTGGTGCCAGCGCCATGGTTTAAAGCTAAATGCCAAAAATGTATAGTCATACCCTTTGGCAAAAACAATGTGCCCACAAATTACCACATAGGCGGAAACCCATTAAGTACAGAAAGTTATTAGGGACCTGGGGACCCAAGTTGATAGCAATCTCTCCTTTGAAAACCACATTGCCAAAGTGGTTAGAAAGACCTTCTACATAGCCCACCTCATCACGAAGGGTTTCACATCTAGATCAAGAGAGGTAATCGTGCTTTATTCATCCCTCATCAGGCCCATCATAGAATACAATGCCCTTTTGGGATGTACCTTACCGACACCTGGAGCAATTAGAGAGACCCCAAAAGTATCTCACCAAGAGGATCAAGGGTGTCAAACAGATGCCATATGCTGCTCGGTTAAAAAAACTCGAGCTCTACTCAGTTGCATACCGCCTACTTGAGCTCTATGCCTGACATACAAAGCTATGTCAAATCCAGAATTAATGGACATGCTCCACCTCAGTAAATCTAAATCCCTTAGAGCCACACGCTCGAGGGACTTGAACCTCAGCACAGAAATAAATAGAACTTGCTGGAGGGACAGGTTCATAACACAGAGGCTCCCTTCGCTCTGGAATAGAATTCCAGTTCATGTGAGGCAGAGCACCTCACTGAATCTCTTCAAGAAGAATCTCGATAGGTGGATGGGGGATCGTAGGTTTGTCCCAGGGATTACTCCCGTGTCACTATTAGACAGAGGCACAGTAAACTAAACCTTAAAAAGGGCACAGTATACTCAAATCAAGGGGTGGCGTAAGCCATACAGAATCAGGCTAGGCTTATAATTGCCCCAGGGCAGATAGCCTAGTATGAACCTATGAACCTATAATTTCCACTTGAAGAGCTGTTAATTCTTTATCTCATTCCTTCCTTTTTGCAATATACCAGGGTTCCAAATCTATAAGAGTAATGCGTAAATTTCAAGGAAGTTTGTACTTTTAGGTCAGATAGATCTCTCAAATTCATAGAATTAATGTAAATATTTAAATGTTTTGCTACTGAAGATTTGTTATTTTATTTTATTATTTGTTGTTTCTTTAAGAGATAAAATGCAGTTAAAGTCTCCAGTAAATAACATTTCACCTTTAGAGTGCAATGTAACAATATCCAGTATGCATTTATAGCAGTGTAATATCTTTTCCCAATCTTTAGCACTACTAGTCCTAATATACCATTTTTGTGTTAATAGCAGTCTACAATTTTAGGTATTCCTATTTTTTTTTTTTTTTGTCATAAAGTTAGAACACCTCTTCTTTTGAAATCAAACCACGATCCAACTAAAACTGAATAGTCCTTCAATAATAACCTGTTTACATCATTAGACATTAAATGAGTTTCTTGTAGGAAGATAATGTCAGATTTATGCAGTGTTGAATATTTGTTAAGACTACTTTTAAGACTACTTCCCTTTATTGGGTTATTTAACCCATTAACATTCAATGAGAAACACTTGAATGCAGGCATTATTCAGTATATGGTGTTCAAAATCTGTTCTATAATTATTTCAAATGATGTTCATTAATGTAAAATCAAAAGTAAGTGTTATGGAGGTAGATAAAGAAGTTAAAGTAATAACCATAAGATGTAAAATATTTACAAACTTCCACATGGAATACATTATTCCAGGCTTCATGAATTTCCCATTCAAGCCTCTTACTAAACAAAGCATATCCCCTTCAGACACTATATTGCTACAATTTCTAAAATATAATCTAATAATTACTATATAAATATTACATACAGTAAAAGAAGATAATATTTGCATATAAAGAAGTAAATATTAAACAACAAGCTTGTTGTACCAAGAGCTTGTTGTGCTAAAGAGTTTTCAGTATGTAGAAGAATAATTTTCAATTAATTTATAATCATTAACAACTAAGTATATGTGGTGTGTTTTGTTTAAAATATTTAGTTCTAAATATAATGATAACATCTTTGAAAATGTATATGATTTAAGTTAAAAATAAGTTTAGAAAAATTCTGTTTTAAGATTGCAGGACTTTAAAATACTGTTTGGTACATTGGATTATACATATCTTCTCTTTATCAAACAGTTAAACTAAGTATAATAACATATTAACCAATGTTTTGCTATTCAGAAGATTTATAAAGTAGGCTATGAGGTATAGCTGTCAGTCAAATAACTAATTACAGTGTCATTCTTCTAAATAAAATGAGGATAGCACACATTTGAAAGAAAATATTGTAATCCAGTAACACTAAATGAGTTAACCTTGTAACATTAAATGCACGTGTGCAGCATTACTCAGTGTAAATCTAGTATCATCACACTAGCTGCCTCTAAGATACATGTGACATAGCTTTACATAAATCACATAGCAATATGATGTTCACAAAAGGGAGCTGAAACCAGTGGGGTGTCTATTCACTTGAGCTCCACCTGCAGCTTCAGCAAACTTGGCATTGTGTAGTACTATTAAAACTGTGAACACCTTCAAAGTTGTTAGTGGTAACACATGCATTAATAAATTGAATACAACTGCTAACACCATTCTTCTGTTATTTATGGTTTATTTTCAGAAAATGAATGAGTTAGAAATTAATTTTGTACTATAACTGAAGCTAATAGTAAAAAGTACAGATGCTGCCACCTTACAAAAAATCTTTGTGTGACATTATAAAGATTCCCTCCTGTTACATTTTACACTTAGGATGATTAAATAGTTTGAAATACATTAATATATTAATTTGATAAGTAACTTTAGTATAAAATGCTTTACTTTTCTGTCAAGTACAAATGATACATTCACTCAAATACCCTTTAGAACAGTTCATTTTGACTTTATTTTTATTTGCCATGCAGTTCCTGCTTCTGAAAAGTCAAAGGTTGCACCATACTTTCTGGTGTGTGAGTATTCTCTTGTGAAGATGGAGTGCTGCTTGAACATACATAAGTTTGAGCTCTACTTAAAAACATCTCAAAAGCATTGTAAATAAAGTTGGTGGGAAAATAACACTAAAAAGCGAAGCTTTTAACACAAATAGCTCACATACTTGTTCTAGCTGTGAATTAGCTGCAAAAAATTTTTTACATATTCATTTCATAAGAAAAAGTTAAAAAATGACTAATGTGTATTAAAAGCATTAAACTAGTGATTTTTATACATATAGCAACATCCACCTACACTTAAGAACCTTGTTAATGGCTAAATTAAAATATAATTTTTAAAGGCACTAAAAAAATTAAACAGCAAGAGAAACCTGACTAAGTATACAGCTAAATATACCTGCATTTTTAATGGTATGTTGCCGTGCTGTTATAATTATATTAATATATGTCATTGTGGGAGTGAGGATGTTATAAACAAAGCAGTATAACTATGAGATTTTACTATTTGTTTATAATAATTAAGTTAAGACTGTTTGTCAGTATTAAGCTTTTCCCAGTGTTGTTATTTTAAAACTGTAGTAGTACAGGAACTAATACATATTAAATTATTTGTTTTAAAATAAAAGAGTTACCTTTAGATGATTTTCTTTGCAAAATGATATAGCAACATAACTTAAAATACTTGGAGTTGCAGCTAAAAGATTTCTTTGTTTCTAGGTTTTTTTTCTTTAACAGACCAGTCACTCTTTGCAGTTTGTCTCTTTAAAGATGTACTCACATCCATGACTTCAGCAGAATTCAATGTACTCTTCTTCTGAACAAAAGAAATAGCATCTTCTAAGTTGTCAAAAATTTTAATTTCTTCAGGAAAAAAAGAGTCTAAGTTTTGCTGGGAAGATTAGATGGATCTTGATTCCAACATTTTTTTATTGTTTTTAGCAAAGGTATGTAGGCTTTCCTTTTTGAGACCACTAGGGAGGAATAGACATTATCAAATCTGATAGTTCCCAATTTTCAAAGGTGAAGCTGACCAGGCTGTTTTCAGAACAGGGTCTTTATCCTGAATAGAAAAGACATTAACTATAATGGATCTAGGATGCACATTTTCTTTATTTGTAGGAACAGTAACCAGAGATCTATGAGATCTTTTTATTCCATAGGACAGAGCTTCCAGGAGATTTAATATTTTTGAGATCCAGGATGTGAAAAAGTTTACCATAATGTCACCTTCCATTTGTTCAGTAACTCCATATATTCTGGCATTATTTCTTATTGCCCTGTTCTCCAAGTCATTGATTTTCTCTGTGAGTTTATTGTTTTGTTGTAAAATGAAGTTAATATTGTGCTCCCCTTCTGATAGTCTGCCATTAGTGTCTGTAATAGTCTTCCAAAACTGCTATTTGTTTTTGTTTTGTTTTTTTTTTTGTTGTTGTTGTTTAATAACATCATTGATTAATTCCATTTGTTTAGTACATTCTTCTTTTATCTATTTTTAAATCTAGTTTGTCAATTTTTAAGACTAAGTCCTGGATATTTGAAAGAATTGACTGCAGCTCCTTCTTCACTGAGTTTTCTTGTATGGCAGACTTCGAATGATTCATCTTCTTTCTTTGAGATTTTCCTTTTGATATTATGACAAGAAAATATATGAAATATTTATAGATTTGTTTTTTCACCAAAATAATCCACAGATCTTCCACTTAAATAATTTAGTACTTTTAAGGGACTTCTGATGAAAATGTCAAAATATTCCTGTCAGAAAAGACTGAATGAAGCAGAGCAAAGAATCTGTGCTGCTCTCAGCTTGCCATCTTGGCCACCCCCCACATCTGCATTAACATCTGTGTAGGTCATTCACTTGCTACTTCTCCCCAATCCCACTCTGTCTGATGTGTGGTAGCTAATTCTCATCAGCCATCTTCTATTTGCAACATGTATTTTGGAAATAGTAGCTGTCTTACAAAATGATCACGCTAAGAAATGAGAATGGGCCAACACTGAGCAATGTATTTTCAAAACCTCTATTCAAAACCTCTAACTGTAATAGAAATAATTCCTTAATTAATAATTACAGTTTATTCTATGTGTATTTGTGCAGATAAAGATATATATATATATATATATATATATATATATATATATATATATATATATATATACATATATATATATATATATATATATATATATATATATATATATATATATATATATATATACACATATATATATATATATATGGGGACACTTCACAATGCCGAATTTCCCAAAGATTGATTTTCATATGGCCAAGACCATATGATCAAAGTTTCAGAATCTCGACATTGTGAATGGAGATCTGCATACAGCATGGAATGGGTGATTTCCCTTTTCCTCACTGTAGTGTGATCTTGGAGTTGGTATATTTAAGTAGCAGGAGTGTATGGGATGCAGGGGGAGGGGCTTCCACCCTTAAATAATGGTGAGAAAGTTTTTGTTTTTTGTTTTTCTGGATTTATTTTATAATGTTGAGGTTCAGAAAGTTCGATCATATGGTCTCGGCCATATGAAATTTGATCTTTCGGAAATTCGGCATTATGATGTGAATATATATATATATATATATATATATATATATATATATATATATATGTATATATATATATATAGATGATATAGATACATATAGATATAGATATATATGTACGTGCATGTGTACATTTCTATTTTTACATTTTTAAATATATGTGTTTGTGTACAGATACATGCTATACACATATCTCTCTATCCATATACACACACACACACACACACACACACACACACACACACACACACACACACACACACACACACACACACACACACACACACACACAACCAAACCATATGCCCATACCTTTAAAGTTTGTAGTAGACCTGCGTATTATGTTTTCTAAAAAAAATGTGTATTGAAGTACATGAGTGACATTGATTAAATTAGTTTAAACAATGCACTCACAAACAGTCTATGTGACATTGGAAACAGACACGTATATGGCTTAGTGGGATAAGGCAACTGCTCCTTTAGAGGTGTTGTGACATCAGTAGTAGTATTTCCAAGCAAGCTTAAGTTAGACTGCATTTAATGAATTTAGTTTGTTAGGCATGCAGCAGAACATTTCTCATTAATCATTAGTGAAAAAATACATTTAACCACATAATGAAGGTTGTATTACTTAATTATTCTCCTGTTTTCTTGGTTATTTACTCTTTATTTTGTTTCACTTCTCAGTTGGGCTTATTAAATGTTAATTATTAATATAATAGGTGGTGACTGTTTAATTCAGTAGTTATGTGTTAATTATTTTATGTTGTCATGAACAAGGACTGGGTTACTTTGCTAACCGCGTTTGATCTAGCTGCTCAGTTTTAGCGCTTTGCATTTCTGAGAGCTCCTGTCTTAAACCCTCTTAGTAACACCACAAACTTCAGTTGTTTTCTAAGCCCAATAAAGGTCTCCTCAATAACGAATTATGAACAAAATACCAACAGTTTATTTATTGTTCACAAGTAACAACAGACACAAAACGGACTTAGCACTTTCATTCCCTACCACGGAAACATCATCAGAGACAATGTCTAAGTTCCTGCCCTTACTTTAAATAGACCCAACACTTGAATAACTTAATTAAGTAATTAATTAATTAATTAATTAATTATAACTTCTTATTTAAAGGTACAACTACCTAAATCCATACGTTCTGAGGAAGGCTTATTTGCCGAAAGCGCTTATCGGAAGACTGAGGACTGCTTATTTTATGTTATATTCTTTTCATTAAAGTTTTGATTTTACTATTAAGTTTTACTGCCGTGGTGGACATCAGGAGTTTTTAGTAGTGTTTGCCTTTTCTCTTCCTCATTGGTGTCCTTCACAGTGTAAGAAAGTTTTTTACCTACCTAAAACCATAAGCCATAATACTTTTCATAAAATTAATGGCCTTTTATATATTTATTATATATAACAATTACATGCAATCATAAACATCATATACTAATATAAATACACATATTGAACAAAGAAACTTTTCTCCTAACGTAATACTTTCAATGCTATCATGTATCACATATTTTTAAAAATATATATACATATAAAAAAAAATATTAAATAATCATTTTATAAAGTAATAGTAATGGTATGCAATTAGTAGCAAGGGAGCTAGACGAAAGGAAAGAGACAGGAGAAGTATATATGGTACTGACGTACAATCAAGACACAAAAGATATTAAGAACATTATATATAGAAACTGGACCTTATTCTCATCTATGCCCAATAGTATTAAAATATTTTCTAAGAAGTTAAAATTTGGGTACAAGAAAAATAGGAATTTCAAGGAAATCTTTGAGAGCGAACAAGTAGTAGGAAGTTAAAGGAAGGTTGGCACATACAAGTGTGGTAGGTGCCCACAATGTCCATTTGTGTATAATCAAGGGGGTCTAGATATAGAGCATATTAACATGACATTCTACCCTAAGGGTTACTATAATGGCCAGTCAAAGGGTATAGTGTATTTGGCTAAATGTATATGTGGCTCATAGTATGTGGGAAAGACAGAGAGGAGTCTGAAACAAAGGATATATGAGCACACATGATATTAATAGGAAGAAGGAAACTAATGCCCTTTATAGACATACAGTAGTATGCCCACAGGCTGATTTTAAGTTTTGAGTCATAGAACAGGTTTTAAGAAGTGAAAGAGGTGGTGATTGGGAAGCACAACTGGAGTTAAGGGAACTTATATGGCAACTGCAGTTGGATGCCTGCAACCCACTGGGACTTAATGACCATATTTCATTTATGCCAGCACTTAAAATTAGAGCAAACAAGTATTAATGGTTAAAGTTGAATGAATAATTTAATAAATTGATAAATTAATAAGTATGAAATTATTTTATAAAATGATAATTATTTAATAACATTTTTTTATATGTATATATATATTTTTAAAATATGTGATACATGATAGCATTGAAAGTATTACGTTAGGAGAAAAGTTTATTTGTTCAATATGTGTATTTATATTAGTATATTCCATGTGAGGCACCTCGCTGACTTCTGTTCAGAGAAGATCTAGACCTGTGGTGGGAGATCGAGGTTAGGTTTCCCCAGGGAATCAACTCTGTGTCACTGCTGGACAGAGGCACAACAAACTAATGGGCACAGTATTTTTTATAAGGGATGTTTATGATTGCATGTAATTGTTATATATGATAATGTGGTAAGGTATTACGTTGAATATATAAAAGACTATTAATTTTATGAAAAGTATTATGGTTTATGGTTTTAGGTAGTTGCACCTTTTAATGTTGTTGTTTCTTTCGGCTTTTCCTGGTTAGGGGTCGCCACAGCAGAACTCCCGTCCGTTAATGATTGGCAGTAGATTTTTACATGCCGAGTTGCCAGCTCTGATGGACAACCTTCAACGAAGGTACGCCCATTCACGCATGTCTCCACACAGAAGACGCGTTAGCTGAGAATTGAACAGGACAACGTCTTACTGTGAGCCGACAACGCTACCGCAGCATCACCACCGCTAGTGCACCTTTTAATAAGAAGTTATAATTAATTAATTAATTAATTGATTAATTAAGTTATTCAGGTGTTGAGTCTATTTAAAGTAAGGGCGGGAACTTAGACATTGACTCTGATGATGTTTCCGTGGTAGGAAATGAAAGTGCTAAGTCCGTTTTGTGTCTGTTACTTGTGAACAATAAATAAACTGTTGGTATTTTGTTTGTAATTCGTTATTGAGGAGATCTTTATTGGGCTTGGAAAACAACTGAAGTTTGCGGTGTTGCTGTTAATTTTTCTTCAGTCATTCCATTTGGATTATTGGTTAAATTCTCTTAGTATTTTTGACTATTACCACAAATCAGTGATAGGGAATATGTCTAGACCATGTGTATATTATGCTTCACACATCATACACACTGCATAAAAACACAGAACCAGGATTTCTTTTGAATTAGTTTAATAGACCATGTAACAATATACAGATGAGTGAGAGCAGTGGACACAGAAAATAAAAAATGCAGAAAATATATGTCCTGCCGCAAGCAAGGAAGTGCATACATGAAGACGACTAGAGGTGTTGATTTTTTTTCTCATTGTAGGTGTTATTTATATGTATTGTGGTTGTCAACGGCAGTTGGGCTGCAGGGAGTCCAAAGGCTTCAGTTAAATTATTTGACTGACAGCAATACTGTAGAGGCTAGAATTAGCTGTTGTATTCTGGCCTGCATACTGACACACCTCCCAGATAATCAGATCCAAGATAAAAGTTATATTTTGACTTAAATGCATTAAACACAAAGTTTATCTGCCTGTTACACTTCATATAGAACAATGACAAAGGGAGGTTTCTGCCAACTTTGTATCATAGTCAGCAGTTTACTTACTGTATGGCTTTGGTATGGATTTTTGCAAGGTATCCGCTTCGTTGTTGTGAAGTATAGAACTGTTTGCTTAGCTTAAACTACAAACATTCTTTTTACTTTATTTGTAACTGGGTAAGGAATCACTGGTCCTTTTGAAGCCATGTTTATCAATCAGATAAATCTGATCTGATAAATCTGATATCTGATCTGGGCCATAAGGGCTTAGAACAAGGGTATATAGAACATAGATATAGGAACAATTTCGTATAGTCAGTCTATCAACATGCAATAGAGGTGGGCATGCCTATGTGGTGAGGTTGCAGACACATATGGGTGCTTATCACCAAAATGGGTAGAAAAGAAGCACAGAAGAAGGTATGAAAGGGAGAGAAGACCAAGCAGAAGAAAATTCAGCGAGAACTAATAAAACTGTGCAAGTTTCATGAGAAAGCGATTACATTTGTGAGGAAAACGATTCCTTCTGTCATAGCAAGAGAGGAGACTTGAGTTGAATGATGAAGTATGCACAGGTAAGCTGAGTAAAGAAAGAGAGTTAAGAAAGATACAGAAAACCAAGCATTAACAGTGCAGACAAGGGTGTGGTGTGTCCCTTAAAAAGGTAGGGTAGACCTGGAATGATCACAGATATACTGAAGGTAAACAAATGGTGCTAGGGAGGGTTGAACAATGCACATGCTATGGACATGATACACCAGGAAGGGGTCACAGAAATCAGAGAGATCAACAGGACACTGTACGTTTGGGAGGATTACATGTTTAGTGTCCTGTTTAGCCTATGCCATAGCAGTATATAGCTCATTTGCCTCATTTGATGTCGCAGATCATGTGATGAGTACCAGAAGAAATGAGATTTCAAAAAAGGCAAAAGGACAGTTCTACTATGAAGCACCAACTTACGGAAAGTTGTTAACTTCTAAAGAATGAAAAATAAATACCTGAGAACTAAAAGGGCAAAAAGCTCTTTTTCTTGTTTTTTTTTTTTGCAGGGGGCATGCCTCCCCCCAAGCTATACCAACACTGAGGTGGCACCAACTTGAGGAAGGGAGAAATCCCCCTAAAAAGTTTGTCATTGCCAGCATGCAACTAGAAATCATGCCATAGATGATTTCCTATAGAGAGCTTAGCCAATTACTGTAGGTGAGAATCAAACCCTGCACCTTGTGCCTGTAAGGTAAACACCTTAACCATTATGCCAATCCCCTCCTGTTTGAAGTGCCAGTTTTACATGTCAATCAGTTTACTTCTCAGTGTTTTAAAGGTAAAGCAGTTTGTAGCTCAGTGCATGTTTGATGCTGTCTTTATCGTATGGAATATATCTGGTAATATGGTGAAACATATTTACACGTACTCAGCAGAGGGTTAAAGTTTACTTTGAGCACTGCTTTTGATTAGATTGCTGCATCATTTGAAATGCACAGTTTTAGTACAGTACTCTCTGTCTCAGCATTCCTTCTGGTGGGCAGAAGACACCTGCTGTACATGCTGACGCAGAATGACAGATGAAAAGCCTTCAGTTTTGTTCCTCACCCACTCATTTGTATCAGCCTTTGAAACAGCATGTGAATATGCACTTAGGGATCTGTCTTAGAAGTAGCCAGTATATCAATATTTTAACCATGCCAGGGAATAAATCGAAGTTCTAAATATGTGCAAAGCTGACACAACTGTTTCAAACAAGTCGGCCGATAAAATTGCTGTTTCATTTGTCAAAGAAAATGGAATCTGTCACAGGAAAGAAATGCATGAATTTCTTTTTATTGCAGACCATCCAGAAATGTGTATAAAATTTATGTCAAGAGGTCAGTAAGAATTATGATATATTTATTTTACAACCCGTTAATAATTTTTTATTTATTAGTCTGTTGAATGGATAGGTGATCTTGTCCAATGACCATTTTGAGATATAACCTAGCATATTGGCAGTTAGTAAAGAAAAAAAAAAGCAGCAAGAGAGATGCAGAGAGCATCTATGGTATTATAGAAAATTTAATTTAATAAAAGTAGTGAATTAAAGAAAAGAATACATTTTGTCCATACAGAGGTAAAAAAGCAGAGATATTAATAGCTACAAATAATGTTTATTCAGCACAAAAATGCTGAACTAGTTTTTAGCCAACAGTGCATTTCTTTTCATCTGTCTGGGCACTGCATAGCTACTGTCACTGAAGCAGTTATAGTGTGGAATACCCACTAATTGAGAAAGGAGAACATTCCCAAAGCTTGTAAGGGTAGGATTATTCTAATTTCAGCATGTATGGAGTTACAAAGGGAGACATTTTTAGTAGTGGATAAAACAGATCAAGGCTGGGAAAGTGACACAGCCTCATTTTCACTTCAAGGGATGGTTATAGCTTAGATTCAGAGGTTTTTTTCCATGTTGTGGACATAAGTTTAAATATAATAATTTATATATCAAAGTGGAATGCAGGTGAAATTTGGGGTTTCTAAGATGTCACAACATCTACATATCTTGTTTAGGTTGAAGAACAGAAGTCTGTTAAGGGAAGGCAATATTCAAGTTTTGGGATTAATTACTACCTTTGTAATTACTTGGTGAATGTCAATGGTGAGTAATTTATTTTGTAGGATATTTCTTTGTTTATTTTTGCCCCCATTGTCTGTCAATTATCAGGTCCTATCTGATCAAATTGGCCGATTTATCTCCCATTATCGGAGTGAGGGTTAACTTGGAGGTGCCATCATTCCAACAGCTATCAGGGGTGGTTTGAGATTTTTGTGTGTCGCCCCATCCACCCTACATGCACACACACACACACACACACACACACACACACACACACACACACACACACACACACACACACGCACGCACGCACGCACACACACACGCACACACACACACAGTAAAGTGCTGAGGTCTGTGCAATAGGCTGCAGTGAAGGGTATCCCTTCATTTCCACAAGGGGTGTTTCCTTTCAGGCATTCTTGTCCTTCTTCCCAAAGCACAAGTAGTAGTTTCCTCAGGTCTTCACTAGGAAAATAATGCCATCTATTCTGCCCTTGAGTATGTACATCCCTGTCCATTCACTGGAAGAGGTGAGTGCAGCCAGAGCCCATCATTTCTCCCCCTCCCTGCCTAGTTTCTCCAGTGCCAGGGATACTAAACAGACATTTTTAATTTAAGTGACTCATTTCACTCTGAAAATATTATTAATATGGCATAGAAGACACAGTTCAAGGATTATATCAAGATAATTAAAATAAAGGACAAAGCAAATGAATAACCAAGAGGCTTAGGTTCATAGGTTAGTACTAGGCTAACTGCCCTTGTGAGCCATTTTAAGCCTAGCTAGTTATCCCCTGTGAGACTCAAACCCTGCACCTTGTGTTTGTAAGGCAAACACCTTAACCATTAAGCCACCCTCCCTTATTTAGGCTTAGTTATTACAAGAGGAGTAGCACAAACAAGCCTTTGTGTAGTGCAATAAGCACTGTGTTAATTTTGGACAAATTATCCATCAGACAATTAGCATTAAATAAAGAAAACCGTTGAGAGGTGACTGAAGTGAGTTTTATACTTGCTGAGTTTCTTCTCACATTCTCTTCTTTCACAAAGAGGATCAGGTTTAGACAGAGTAGATCTTGATGTAGAGTCATAATGAAAATCAAGAAGAGAACAGGACAGCAAAGTGTAGCAGGGATAGATGAGATAGCATTGTTATAGTTACTCAGATGAGACTTAAAGAGAGAGAGAGAGGGAGAGACTGAGTTTGAGAACCACTCAAGTTATTAGTTGCCAATACCTAAGGAGAAGAATCTAGTAAGATGAAAAGAATGATCAACCATTTCAAAGGTCCACCTGAGAACCACAGATAATTTCCCTGTTAGACCATCTTTGTCCGGGTTACAAAAGTCATGTCAGAAGCTTAGAGGAGACAAGGGGGTGTTGCATTTTGGTCTGAATCCATGCTGTGAATGAAAGAGAAGACCTCAGTCTTGATGGAGTAGACAGCCTGCCTGTATACAAATCTCAGGGATTTCAGCAAGGTAAGGAAATTGACTATGTACCTGAAGACAGTAAGTATAAAGGCATGAAGTGATTTTTGTAACAGTAATGCAATTGCTGATTTCAAGACTTTAAGAACCACACCATTTGATATGTGGTTATAAAAGAGGCAGACATTTTAATAATTTCAGACAAAGTCAACCCACAGTCAGGGGCATAGGAGGAGATGGGTTTATTTTCATTGGACGTTTTTATAATCCAGGATAAAGACAGAGTACACAGAAGGACAGTGTATCATACTTAATGCTGTGCCATGTAGGATCAAAATTCACAAATGCAGACAGTCTCTGGAAGATGCTACTTTAGACAGTTGTGGCAGTATAACAAGGGACTAGGGGGTATTTGTCTGTAGTACAGAGTGTTTTTAGGACCCGAAGGGTACAGTGAGGTTTAACAGACAGTTGCTTATGTTTAATTAATTCAGTAGCCACTGTGATCTACATGTACCATATGGTGGTTACAATGCACTACCATATGATGCATTTGGGAGTTTAAGAGCAGCCTTATTCTTATGTTTAATTAATTGATGTAGTTACTGTGTTACATGATCCACATGGCTGTTACATTGTACTACCAGATGATGTGTGTAGGAGTTTAAGAGCAGCCCTATTCTTATATTTAATTAATTCAGTAGTCACTGTGTTATATGATCCACATGGCTGCTACATTGCACTACCATATGATGTGTGTAGGAGTTTAAGAGCAGCCCTGTTCTTATGTTTAATTAATTCAGTAGTCACTGTGTTACATGATCCACATGGCTGTTACATTGTACTACCATATGATGTGTGAAGGAGTTTAACAGCAGCCCTGTTCTTATGTTTTAATCAATTCAGTAGTGACTGTGTTACATGATCCACATGGCTGTTACATTGTATTACCATATGATGTGTGTAGGAGTTTAAGAGCAGCCCTATCTTTTTGTAGTGCTTGCATGTTGATGAAATGTTTATACTAAAATGGATTGTGTATATAAGGCCAGGTGGGAATATAGATGATGAAATACAGTGTATATAACAGCATAGTGAACAGTGTTAATATTCCCTGTGTTTCCATACATTATGGATAAATGTAGTGTAATATTCTGTGAGTCACTCACTTTACTCTAGAGTAAGGTATTAAAATAAGGTGGTTTATTTTTGAGGACTAGTTGTGATTTTGTATTATTTTTCAAAAATGTGTCAGAGTTTATTTAACTTGTTTGGTTATAAAGCATAACGGAATACTTTGGTCAGTGTGAGTGTTTCACTACTTCTCATGTAATGGGCAAGTAATATAGTCTATACAGGGTAAGTATGTACGAGTAACTGAGCTCCACAGATAATGCAAGTGACAACTTTAATTTTGATTCCCTGTTTGCATTGGAAAGGGGGAGCATGCCTGAAATCAAAACATGAGGATATAAATGGTGAAATCTAAGCATAAAAATATTTAAGCCATAGCAAGGGGGTATTCCACATTTAAGCATTTGGAGTGTTGTCAGTCCACGGCATCATGCACACCACAATGCACAAACACACACATACAGACACACAGACATAAACACATACATACGTGTGTGTGTGTGTGTGTGTGTGTGTGTGTGTGTGTGTGTGTGTGTGTGTGTGTGTGTGTGTGTGTGTGTGTGTGTGTGTGTGTGTGTGTGTGCGCATGTGTACGTGCTGTGTATATGCACAGACATACAGACAAGCACACACACATTATTTGTGTGAGTGTGTCTGTGAGGTTCTGTGTGAAAGGTGGCAACTAAATAAGGAATTAGAAGGCAGAAAAGAAACTGCATATGAACACAGAATAGCAGGCTGTGCACATTATGTTTCAGTTGCTCTACAGGTACCTTATGTACAGACTCATTGGAACAAAGATGTACAGGCTGTTGCCTACATTTCATCTGTACTGTGGCCGATTTTGTAAGTGGGATATGCAAAGTAAAGTGAAGGAACAACCGATGCATCCTGCTAAGCATACAAACACATGTCATGCATCCTGGTAACACACCCCATACATCCTGCTAGGCATACAAACACACCACATGCATCCTGCTAGGCATACAAACACACTCGATGCATCCTGCTAACACACCAATGCATCCTGCTAAGCATACAAACACACCCCATGCATCCTGCTAACACACCCATGCATCCTGCTAAGAATACAAGCACACTCGATGCATCCTGCTAACACACCCAGTGCATCCTGCTAAGCATACAAACACACCTGATGCATCCTGCTAGCACACACCATGCATCCTGCTAAGCATACAAACACACCCCATGCATCCTGCTTACACATACCATGCATTCTGCTAGGCATACAGACTTACCCCATGCATTTTGCTAACACACTTGATGCATCCTGATAAGCATACAAACACACCCCATGCATCCAGCTAAGCATACAAACACTCCCCATGCATTCTGCTAAGCATGCTGACTCACCCCATGCATCCTGCTAACATACCCAATGCATCTGGAAGGAAGTTTGAAGCTTAATGTGGGAGTTATCTGAATGCCATTATAGTTGCACAAAAACTGCCACTCTGGCCTCCAATGACAGCATCACAAGCAGCAACATGAAAACAGATTAAATGTTATTTCTTTATCTTTTGTTGACTTGGTTAGTCCCAGTAAGCTAGTGGCCTCTTTTCTGAGGAGACACGAGTTGTTATTTATACTACTAGGGTGAAATTCGTCCTGGGTATTGGGAAACTTCCCCTACTTTTTTCAATAGGTGCTGTGAGATCTTTAACATCCACTTTAGCTACCACCAACTCAAGCATATGGGACATTGGTTTATCATCTTATCAGAAACGCAACATGCTTAGGAGTGCAGCACCTTCCTTATGCTGCATTGCAGTGTCAGCAATCCATCTACCTGGTGTATGAATACAACCATCAGCCTTCTTCCTTACATGTGCAAAGTTCATACAAGTGTACTCAGTACAGGTTTTGATTGCTGTAGCTCATATATACCCAATATCAGCCTAACACACATAGAATGTCTGATATGATTTCTGACCCATTCATCTACACTGCTCCAGTCTAGCCAAGTCCCTTTTTGGTTCCTCAAGCTGTACAGGACGAACTTAACTGCTCTTTCCTGTGCTTTTTTTCAATTAACTGCTATCATAAGTCAAACAACACTCTCTCTCTTCTTTATATCAATCACTTTCCCAGCAATCAAATAATCCTGTAGCAGTATGATAGCCACAAATATCTAATTCTACATTATTGTTGCCATGATATATAGATGAGCCAGAGACACAATATCAAAAGTTATGAGTGTGACCACCCTGCTCATTATTTTTTATCTATAATGAGGCTGCTGTTACCACATCTGTAGCACATAGTTTTTCATCCTGAGTGTGTGTGTGTGTGTGTGTGTGTGTGTGTGTGTGTGTGTGTGTGTGTGTGTGTGTGTGTCTACATCTATATCTATCTATCTATATATATATCTATATCTATATATATATATATATATATATATATATATATATATTTATTTATATATATATATATATATATATATATATATATATATATATATATATATATATATATATATATATATAAGTTACTTTCTAGATGCTCTTCATTTTCATTTATATGAAGACTTTAAAAGAATGTTTCTAAATACTCACAGCATGGCACTTATATGAAAGGATAGGTTGTCTTGTATGGGTACCCATACATCTGAAACAATTATAGAAGTATAAAATAGGCAACTGAAAACATGGCTATGTAATACTATAGTACACTGAACGGAGCTGATGAAGGAAGATGGGAGAGCTGCAAACTCCTGACACAGAAGGGTATAATGGACATCGATTATATTAAAGGGGTCAGTGACAAGAAGGGTGGAACATGCGGATGGGGTGCAGCTTGTTTAGTGACAAGAGGGGTGGGAAATGGGGATGGAGGGTACAGGTTGTTTAACAATTACACAGCAGAGGGTTGGATGCATAGTGCTCCAAGGACATGCAATCTGAGGTTAGAAAAGAGGAGGGACACTGTGCTATGAAGAGAAAGGGGGTGAAACAATGTAGAGGGTCAGAACATCTGGCATGCTTATTAAGGTACAGGAATGAGATTAAGACTGATGTGCACTTAGTACATTGAGTATGAACAAGTACAAATACAACTCTGTTATTGTCCATGTTGGTGTGAATGACCTGAGACATACCTCCCTGGACTACATGAAAAGAGACATGGAAGAGCTCTCTGATCATGTAGCCCAGGTCGGTATGACCCTGACCCTGAGTAGCATCCTGCCCTCTCCAAGAATGATGCCACAGTATAAAGAAAAAATGATCAATTTCAACAATTGGCTAACTTTCTGGTGTCATTCAAAAGGGATCCAGAATCTGTCTGCCTGGGATGATATGCTCGACAAGCCACATTGCTTCGCAAGAGAGGGCTTGCACCTGTCACCCTTAGGCTTTTGAATACTGGCCAAGGCTCTTGCCGCCCCCATAGTGCCTTTTTTAGGCAAGGCTCAAAAGACAAACCCACCACCATAAATAGCACAAGTAATCAAAAACTGAGGGTAATGCTACTCAACGCCAGAAGTCTAAACTCAAAATGCATGCACTCAAGGCACTCCTCAGTATGGAGAACATTGACATCTGTGCAGTAACAGAAACCTGGTTTAAGGCTCCTGAGAGCACTCCAGCACTACTAGGCTATAACTCATACCATACCTTTTGGCCACAGAACCAGGACAGAAACACAAAAGGCGGGGGTGTATCCATATTCATCAAGGATACCCACACTACCAAATTAGTGGCGCAGCACAATGCATCAGAGATCATCCATGTGCAACTAACAATGGGCAAAACTGCAATCCAAATTGTAGCTTGCTACAAATCACCCACCATGGCCCAGGACCCCCATTCGCATTTCTGGAGACACTGGGAAATATGAAGGACCTGCCAAACACCTTAATACTGGGTTATTTCAATTACCCAAACATTAACTGGGAGAACTACTCAAGTACTAACTCCCTTGCCCAACGCTTCCTAGAATTTATAAACTCGAATGCCCTGGATCAACTGGTTAACACCCCCACCAGAGGGAACAACATATTGGACCTGGTCATCACCAACATGGGCGACCGGTGTTCTACACCGGAGGTCAACCCCTTGCTGGTTAGATCAGACCATAGACTAATCACTCTGGATATCCACATTCCACCCCCACCCCCAATCAAGGAAACCACCATGAAAAACTTTTCAAAAGCAAACTTCACGTTACTTAAGAACCAAGGTGGAAAGGTTCACAGCCCCCTTGCTAAAGGACAATGCTGTCCGAGCTGCTGCAACCTTTACAAAGGCACTGTATGAGCATCTGCAGGAATGCATGGATTGTGCTATCCCAAGTAAAACCAAGACTCACTCCTCCAAGAAAAGAAAACCAGTCTGGTGGACCCCTGCCATAAACAAGCTATACAACAGAAGGAGGAAACTAGTACAGAAAAGAGTAAAATCCCAAGAAGGAAAGACATCCCTGATCAGTAACAGCAAGAAACTACAATCTCTCATTAAACCATCCAAGGCTAGTTTCGAAAGAAAAATTGCCAATGACTTCAAAGATAACCATAAAGCATTCTTTAGCTATGTCAAGAACCTAAGTGGAAACTCTCAGATCTGCTCTGAGTTAGTGCAGAATAAACTGACTGATATTGCAAACATTCTGGCAGACAGGTTTAGTGCAAACTTCACCCCCTCTCACCCCCTAAAGGGCCCATAACCATACCAGAAGAATGTAGGGCCCCATCAATCACAGACACACAGGTTAAAACAGCCCAATCCAAAGCCAAAAACACAGCTTCAATGAGACTGGACGGTGTCCCAGGCTGTGTCTTACAACAGCTGAAAAATGAACTAACCCCTCACCTAAACACAATGTTCAAACTTAGCCTCTCTACAGGCTACGTACCCACAAAGTGGCTCACAGCAACAGTTATCCCGCTCCACAAAGGTGGAGCCACAACGGACCCCGGGAACTATCACCCTATAAGCCTGACTAGCCTGGTCTGCAAGGCTATGGCATGCATCATCATGGAACTCATTAACAGAGACATTGGGAACCTCCAAACCTTGGACCCTACCCAGTTTGGCTTTGTTAAGGGCAGATCATGCCTCCTAAACCTGGTGGACTTCTTTGAGATGGTTACCAAGGCAAGCTCACCAGCTTGAACATAAACCCCTATGTCATGAGATGGGTTGCCAACTGGCTCATGGATAGAACCCACATGGTGAGAGTTGCAGGCTCTATGTCCGACTCTAAACCGGTTACAAGTGGTGTCCCCCAGGGCTCAGTCCTAGGACCCCTCCTGTTCTGTATATACTTCTCAGAGGTACAGGCAAGCATAGGAGGACCATAACTGATTCTCCGGCTGATACAGACGGGTCCAGATGGATCTCACTGAGATGGATACCTGGTGTCAAAATCATGGCCTCAAGCTAAATGACAAAAAGTGCATAGTCATCCCCTTTGGAAAAAACTAAGTACCCATGAACTACCACATAGGTGGTAGTCCCCTAAATACAGAAAATGTAATAAGGGATCTGGGGACCCAAGTAGATAGTAATCTCTCCTTTGATAATCATATTGCCAAGATGGTTAGAAAATTCTTCTATGTCGCCCACCTAATCACAAAATGGTTCGCATCTATAACAAAAGAGGTTATTGTGCCTCTCTACTCATCACTTATTAGACCCATCATAGAATACAACACCCCATTTGGGATGTACCTTACAAGACACCTGCAACAGCTGGAAAGGCCACAAAAGTACCTCACCAAGAGGATTACTGGCCTCAAACAGATGCCCTATGCAGCCTGACTCAAGAAACTCCAGCTGTACTCGGTTGCATACCGCTTACTCAGAGGTGATCTCTGCCTGACATACAAGGCCATGTCCAACCCAGAATTGATGGACATGCTCCACCTAAAAAAAAAAACAAATCCTGGAGACCCACACACTCTAGAGATATAAACCTCACCACAACGATAAATAGGACATGCTGGAGGGATAGATTCCTATCCCAGAAACTCCCCATGCTTTAGAACAGGATTTCAATATACATCAGACAGAGCCCTCACTAACACTCTTCAAAAGAAACCTTGACAAGTGGATGGGAAACAGAAAATTTACCTCGGGGATCACTACAGTGACTCTGCTGGACAGTGGCACAGGGAACTAATGACTGGGTGAGAGGATAAAAGATTAAGGTATAAGGAGAGTTATATTCATGTGTTTATGAATCTACTAAGAGTAGGCTGTGAGATCATGAGATCCAAAATTCAGGACGTTAGCATAATGGTTAAGGTATTTACTTTATAGACACAAGGTACAGGGTTTGATTTTCACCATTAAGGATAACTGGCTAGGCTTAAAATGGCTCTCAAGAACAGTTAGCCTAGTATTCATCTATAAATCTAAGAATCTAGGAAAGTGAAGAGTGAGTTTGGGTTGACTGAAGTCTTACAGTATGACAGGCTCTGCCCAATGGTGAGAGATCATTCCAGAAAGGATAGTATGATGAATATGGTCCTAACCAAAAAAAGGATAGACGGAGATGTCCAGTTGTAGCTGGCAATAGTCTGCATTGGTCACGTCACTGGGTAGATTGGAATATGGAAGATATGAAACCAAGGACAAAGGCTATGATGTGGGATATCTGAAGATAGAGAATGTCTGTGGTAAGTTAGTCGACAGAAGACAAATCAGCTGTGTGCCAAAGCTATATGAGCGGATTAGGCAAGCAGTACGAAAAGCAATGGACAAGGGTTTGAGGAAGACGTAAAATGTAAGAAGCGGAGAAGACCCCTGGGGATGCATAGAAATCTGAAGCTAGCAATCCGGATAAAGGATGGGGCATATGAAACTTAGAATGGAGGAGAGCTGAATGTGCAATGCAAAGAGGCAAGCAGAAGAGTAACAAAGGAAGTGAAGGCAATAAATGGGTGACTTGAGCAGTTCTTGGCATAAAAAATAAAGAAGGAGAAGAAAGGCTTTTTGGACATATTGCAGAAAAGAAAAATGTAGAGAAAGACCTTGCCAGGCTGAGTAAGAACATCAGGAAGATAAGGGAAGACAAGGAAGAGGCAGAGAAACTGAATGCATTCACTTGGCTTTGTGAGGTAAAGGAAGAGCCAGAAAACATGCTGGAAGGGAGATAATGCAAAGTGGGGAAAGCAGTGGACAGCAATCTAGACAGGAAGAAAGACGACATACAATGGAAAGGAACTGACACTAATAAGCACATTGATTAGGTGGACTGCCTCAGTGTGATCAAATTTGGGATTGTCGTGTATTGTGACACCTAATAGTTTAGAATGAGGAACAACTTCAATTTCTGTATTGTTTAATAATGTTATTTTAAAGTTTAACTTGGTGCAGTGGTTAATGTTTTCGCCTCACAGCAAGAGGTTCTCTGGTTGGGCGACACAGTGGTGCAGCGGTTAACGTTGACACATCACAGAAAGAGGTTCTCCAGTTTGATTCTCAGCTGGGGTGCCTTATGTGTGGAGTATGCATGTCCTCTTGTGTTTGCGTGGGCTTCTTCCATGTACTCTTGTCTCCTCCCACATTCAAAAGACATGCATCTTTAGCTTTTCTCTCCAGGCCTCCACTGAAAATAGTGTCTGTCTTAGTTGGACTTTCCCTGTCAGCAAATGTTAAATAAATGTTGTTTGAGAAAAAATAGTAGGAGTTTTGTCTTCTTAGAATTTAGCAAAAGTTGGTTGTTGGTAAGCCAGTTCTCGATGGAGTTGAAGACATCCTATGTTAAGGTTTGTACTTGAGTAGGGTTGTTGGAAGAACAGATAAGAGTAGAGTCACCAGCATATTATATAAGAGTAGCTTGTCTGGATGCAGATGAAAAATTATTTATGAAAATGTTAAACAGGAGAGGGCCTAGGTTTGACCCTTGTGGAACATCAGTGCTGACAGGTAAATAAGGAGATTGAGTGGAGTTCCATTTAACAGACTGGTGCCTATTGGATAAATAACTGGAGAACCATAATATGGTATTGTTGGTAGAGCCAAGGAGAGAAAGTTGTGATAAGAGTTTGGGATGAGACACAGTATCAAAAGCTTTAGTGAGATCAAGGAAGAGGAGAGAGACAAAATCACCTCTATCTCTGGCTTTGTTAACTGTATCAGTGAAGGTTAAAAGAGCTGTAGTGGTACTATGTGCAGGTTAGAATTCATGCTAAGAGGGAGAGAGAAGTTTATTTTCATTTAAATAGCTAAGGAGTTGTTTGTGGATACATTTTTCTAGAATTTTGGATAGTGGTGACAGTATAGCAATAGGTCTGTAGTTAAATAATTTATTTGAGTTCGCACTCTGTGAAGTGGGGTAATAAAGAACTTTTACATAGACTTCATTGATTGATCTATTAATGAGTATAGAGATGGGGTTGGCTACAGAACTACCAGCATGTTTTTAAATTTTACTGGTGAGATTATCAGAGGAAGAAGAGCAGGGTTTGAGATTAATAAGGAGGTTTTTAATGAGTGATGTAGGAACAGGATGGAGAGAGAAAGAGGCTGAGAGGAGGATAAAGGAGATGGGGGAATTAGGAGTGGAGGAGAGGCTGTTTGTTATGGTCACAATACTTTCTATGAAGTAAGTATTAAATTGGGAGGCAATGTCAGTGTTAGAATCATTGGTAGAAGGTTGTCAAATAGAATTTGTGCCAGGGTGGAGTATGTTTTTGATAGTTTGTCAGAATATCTTAGGATTGGATTTGTTGATATGTTGAGGGTATAAATAGTACATTTTTTAACTTTGCTTATGCACTTTTGGCTAGATTTCACAGTTCTCTATTGTATAATAAGCTAGTAAGGGATTTATTTTTTGTGTAAGTTTTCCAGGCCTTATTTCTGTTGCACCTAATGGATTGTGTGTGTGATGACATTTGGTTCTTTTTGTTCTAGGAGGGGCTAGGCTATTTAATGTCTACAAATATTGAGTGGAAGTTATCTACTGCTTTGTGAAGGAGAAGTATTTAAGGAAAGTCCAGTTTATAGAGCTCAGAATATTGGTGAAGATAATTGGGTTGAAGTTAGTTAGGTTAGCAATGGTTTTATAAGTGTGCTGTTTGTAAAGTTGAAAGATAAGGTAGTGGTAGGGTGGTGATGACTAAGACCTTCAGGGAGAACTGCTGATTCTATATAGTTATTTGGGTGGGAAACTAAAATCCAGTCAATAGTAGAGCCAATAAGGCTGTATTTATTAGTATGAATGGGGTGATATATTAGCTGGGAAAACTGAAAGAGGTTTATTGTCACTGGGGAAATGTGTAGAAAGTTTCAGTCAATTAATATTAACATCACCTAGGATTATGGTTTCATGAAAAAAATTAGAGGAAACCCAGGATAATATATTTCTAGGGTAGATAAATTGTTGCCCAGTGGAATATAGAAAGCAATTATGCTAAGATTTTTGTGTTTAGCTTAAGGTTAGAGAAGCTACGTGATAAAACTTTTTTCTAACTAGTATTGGTTTGGCCACAACCTGAGCATTGCTCAGAGTTCTGAAAACCACACAAAAAGAAAGACATTATGCTCCTGGAAATGCTCCAGAGGAAAACTATAAAAAGGCATGTGAGATGGGAGGAAAGAAGTAAAGAATAATATCTACAGATTAGGTATACTGGGGGTCTTCTCAGGTCAGACCAGAAAGAATGTAGTGGACATGATATGGGTGCAAAAGGTCATATCAGGGGGATGTGGAGGGCTCATCCTGATTAGGATGGATGGGCAGAAGAAGGCGGAGTCAACAGACCAAATAGACCAGCTACCTGTAATATTTGTCAAAGCACTTTTTCATAGAAAGTTTTGTCACCCATGGAATCAGATAGTTGAATAAGTAAACCAGAGGACATTGATGCAGAGGGCATAGAACTGGTTGAGAAAGGGAGAGGGTGAAAACAGAAATAAAGGGCCTATATACAGTTAAATTAATTTAAAGTTCAGCCTCCATGATATGACTGTCTGCCTCTGGCACCAAACAAATCTAATGGACAGAGATATCCTTTCATCTGGGTTGACCATACTTGTTAAGGCCGTCTGAGTCCTGCCTTATTACTTAATACTGAATCCCACTTCTTTATAATTTGTTCACTTAATTTACTTTGGGAAGGGCAAAACTAGTTTTGCTTTTAATATGCTGAGAACTCAGAAAAAAGACAATTATTTGCATTTTGTTCACGTTCCTCAATATAAGTTTTACCACTCAGCTCCAGTACTGAACTGTTATTAAACATTCTTCTTTTTGGTTCTGCTTTTACATTCCAAGGCAACAATATTCCATGCCCCTTTTGACCTAATACCTTAGATTTCTAGTTAAAATATGTTTGAGATCTGGGGTAGTTCCACATTGCATCTTTCCTATGAAATTCCTAACATAGTCTTAGACCTTGAAAGCTTCACAATCTAAAAAGGGAATCTGAAGTCTCCCTTATCACCCTTGGATCAGTGTGTACTTTTTATAGTGTAACAAAGTTTATTCTCATTTCAGAGAGTTAATGCCCATCCTCATATCCTTGTCATTGTATGGTGAGACCATGTATCATAGTTTCGGGTCTATATCACTTTATCGAATGGCTATTTATTGAAGCTGCTCTTTAACTGGAGGAAATCAGCTGTTGGCTAACCAAGCCACCATAAAAAAAAAACATAAAATTTAAAACCTACCAAGGTGGGGGGGATATGCCTCCCACACTCCCCAATGAAGGGGGCTGCACTCGTCACACCCCAACTAAATATACCAACTCCGAGATCGCACTACAGTGGGGAAAAGGGCAAATTCCAGATGGTGGCCAACCACTGATTGATTTGCCCTAGTTAAAATTCACCATTCGATGAAGAGAGACTTTAATAAATAGGGGTTTGACGAATGGCTGTTCTCTGAATAGCCATTCCATAAAGTGATATAGACCCCATAGTTCCAAATTCTACAATTTAAATACCAATTCTGACTATAGCTCAGCTCCTCTCCTCTTCACTCCAACTCTTTGATATGTCCAGGTTTGCATTTGTAGCTTAAATACCACTATGGCATTCAAAGGAGAACCCCAGGTCTGTGTAATTCTTCTCAACAGCTAATAATCCAGTCTCATGACTTACCTCTATATATCCAATTCTATGGAATCAAGAGTTTGAATGTCCATCATCTAGGTGAAGATGGATGCTCTACACCAGATAATTCCAATGCCACAAAGCAATGATCTAAAAATGAGGTAGGGTAATATGTCAAGTGTTATATTTCATCACCTAAGTTTGGTCTCCCCTTACAAAAATCTATTCAGATTGTTATGCCCACATGCTGGATGATGTCTATTAGTTCCACCATACTAGGGTATTAACTTGGTGAAATACAGGAGTGAGAGCCATCTAGAGGAGCCATCATACAGGTATCCATGAGGGTTCGCTGTGCCCTTGATGACAGCATTTGTATTTTGTTCTGTCCACTGTAGCTGACCATCAGCAGACTCAGTGACACTCCTTAGTCGCTCTGTCTACTTCCCACTCCTGGCCTCTCCTGGATTTACTCTGATAAGGACTGGGGCTGGCTAGGAGATCAAAGTATCCTGGGTCAACACCATGTCGCCTTCCAGGAGAGTTTTTTTCTTCATATCTTAATCTTCCCTTCTCCATGCACTCACCTGTTAACGTCAAAAGGGTGGATGTGCAACAGAGACATGCTGGTGGATCATCTCATCTCTGCAGTGAATCAGCCAGTGTTCTATACCTTTCCCCACTAAAGACAATGGTCCCGACATATCAACAGCCTCCATCCAGGATTGAACATGAGGACCATTCAAATGAGTGCCCTCCTTCAAGGATAGGCATTTCCATCCTTCCCTGGCAGTCTGAGTTGATAATCAATCCTGTGTCCCTTGACCCATGGTTAGAACTGACTAATGGCAATATTTGTATAGCCTACCCATAGCTCCTGGGTAGGGTGAATGAGCTACCCAAGTCACGACAGGGGGGGAAACTACCACTCCCCCATGATTGCACATGCTCCTACACTAACTAATAAAAAAACTACCACCAAGAGGAGGTTGTATTCAAGGTTGTAATTAGTTTGGTAGTCAAGAAAACCTGGCTCTATTTGCAGATGACATTATTTTATACCTGACAACACCAGAAAGGGACATTATAGTGCTATGGAACATATTGAGACAGTTTCAGCTCTTTTCAGGATACAAAATTAATGAAGCTACAACAAAAGCAATAGCGGTAAATTATGCACGAATTGCTTCAGCAATATCCATATTTATGAGGACATGATAAAATGAAGCATTTAGGAGTATGGATTAAAAATTACTGGTGCGGTAGCAAAGGATATATGGGAACAGACTAAACAAAAGATAATAGAAAAAGTGAGAAAATGGAAGCTATGTTATATGGATATCGAAAGTAAGATACAAGCAGTTAAAATGTTTTTAGTCCCTTTAGTCTTATAAACTGGTCAGGCATATATTTATCAAACAGAGGAGAAGCTGTGTACAGCAATCAACAGAGAGCTGAAGGATTTTATCTGGGAGGGGAAGAGGGCAACAGTTAAGTGGAATAAGCTTATCCTTCCAGTAGAACAGGGCAGATTCATATTACCTGAGTTGAAGGGGTATTTTAAAGCAATACAGTTAAGGCTCCTATACATAGTATATATAGAAAACTATAATTCAAAGTGGAAATAGATGATGATGAAACAGGGGAGAAGCTCAAGTAACAGGGAGAGACTGAGATTTTGGATGCAGATCTTTAAGGAGAAGAACAATAATCATACAGAATATTATATTACTAAAATATCAGAAAGTCTTCTAAGAACTAAGCCAACATGGGAATGGAGAAACGAGATTCTCTGACAGGGATGACTACAATTAGGGATGACTACAATTAGGGATACAGACAACAGGAAAGAGGGGGCTGGAATTTATTTGAGAAAACTGGCAAAGGAATCAATGTATTGGGAGCAAATAACTAGAGAGGGTAAGGTAATAAAATAGGAAGACACCAAGAACTTATTTGGACTGCAGGTTAGAGATTGCCTTCCCTATCAAAGACTGATATCAGAGTATAGGCAAAGAGAAAGAAATAAGGGGGTCCTAAATGAAAGACCAGAACTGGTAGAGTTTTTAGCAGAATCTATAACAGAAGTTGCCATTAAGAGAAGAATAATTAGTAGAGCATATAAAATATTGTATGATAACTATAAGAATCAATCAGAGGAGGTTAGGAAGGATTGGGAAGAGAGATTAGATAAGTAATTCACAAAGAAACAATGGGGGATATAAGTATGTCTCCCAAATATGCAACAAAATCTAGAATATTTAGGCTCTTTGCCTGGAAGTGCTTATACACATATTTTATACCCAAGCAGACTTCCTGATGTAGACAACAAATGTTAGGGGTGTTACTGGGCAGAAAGAGGTAACTGGAAAAATAATTTGTGGGAGTGTAATGAGTTGGTAGACTTTAAAGATTCCCTGCAGAGTGCTCTGTGAGAGATGCTGAGTGAGCAAATTGGGGTAACTAGTGAAATTACTTTTTTGAGCTATGATACAACATCGGAATTGCCTAGACATAGTAAAGTCTTGCTGGGTCTAATTATGATGCCTGCCAAAAAAGCAATTGCTAGAAAATGGAAATCAAAATCTAAACCAACTAGAAGTAGTGAATATAGTAACAGAAATAAAATAACTGGAGCTGTGATCTTTAGAAAAGGGTAGGAGCAAATTACATAGGAAAAATGGGAACTGTGAGATCAATACATGTAGGGTAAGAACAAGATTTAAAGGAAGGCAGAATTTGAATGAGCTATGTAATGGTTGACTAACAATGACTGGATATGTTAAAAGTGATGTATAATGAGTGCAGCTACAGTTGTGTCAGTACAGTTTGGAATGTATAATGTTTGCAACTGAGATTGCGACATTATGGTTTATTGTTATTTATATAAATGTAACATGGCCTATGTCAAACATGATAATTTAATAAAGATGTTTCTTGTTTAAAAACAAAAGAGGTTTGCCGAGCAAAAAAAACACCAATCTACATATTGACTGTAACACCTCCTCCAACAGATTATTGTTGTTGTATGTGTCCTTCTGCTCCTCAGCTTCTTCCTAGGACAGGTACACTAATTCTGCCTTGTCAGCTTTAATAAGCTTTTGAACTACTAATCAAACTTGTGACATACAAGCTGTAGTTAGGACTTTAGCCCTTTACACCACTGTAGTTGATCTCACGAACTGCAAGTATATGGACATTTGTGATAATAAGAAGGTTTTTCCCCCCAAGTTGTTTTTTCCACCTCTGTCTGCTGACCATCAAAGCTTCCTCCATCAGATCTACCAGGTTAAGAGTTGCCCAAAGATTATGTCATTCACGCAGACATTAGGTGTTTTGTACTCTTTCAGGCATCCCCAAAATTACATCATTTTTTCTGTATGCTCCTGATCCTGACACTGGTTGGGTTAAGACTACCTGCATCTCCATGACGACTCACACTGTCCTCCACCTTCCAATACATAATCCCATGCACTCACAAATGAAAACTGCCACCAGGAAGTGGCTTGGTGAGCTGTAAGCTTACTTCAGGATACCCACTGCAATGACACCACTCCATTCAGGGATTGATGCTGTGTGCCACTTGCTCTGTCTAGCCCTTCTCCAGGATGGACATGCCAATTCTCCCCTGCCAGTGCCATAAAATGTTGTTTGTGTCCATTGCAAACATTTATATACAAATCATTGCTATGAAATTAAAAGCAGACATTACAACATATGTGCTTTTCCCTGGTAAATGTAACCATCCTGCAGAGACTGCATCTATGTGGTCCACAATCCATATGAGGAGAAAATATTGCCCTTACCTAGTGATAATGCAGAAGATGCATGTTATATGATACCGCCTTCTGATGTATAACAAGTAGTAAGGGAGAGGAACTCCTCCTAGCAAGTGTTAGGTTATTGCATGCCCCACCCCACCCACCCATGAGCCAAAGCTATAGTAATCAACCAAAAATCTACATATGTATATACAACAATGTGGGGGCACACAAATACACATCCACACACCCACTGCCATACACAAACACGCACACACACGCACACGCACACGCACATGCGCACACACACACACACACACACACACACACACACACACACACACACACACACACACACACACACACACACACACACACACACACACACACACACAGACTCACACACACATATATTAGTGTGTGTGTGTGTCTGTGTGTATCTGTCTGTGTATTATCACCTCTGTGTAAAGATGTTTAGATGAAATTCAAAGTGCCAGAATATCCAACATGTGCTACCCATTTTAATACATGATTACCCACATTAGCTATCCATAAAATAAGCTTAGTTACGTATATCGATTGCAAACTTGAGTTGTTATCTCAAATGATTATGCACATCCTTTGAATCTTAGTAAAATTTCTGGCTGAAATGATGTAATGGAAGCAGTAGAAGTGAACTTACCCTGTGCAGGTACCATAATTGTAGGTTTACACCTGCATAAAATAGAAGCAAATGGGGAAAACATGTACAATTGAGTAACCATTTCTTGCACTAGAGTTTTGCAGCTAAGCCATTCCTTACTGGCTCGAATCTTATTTCTATCCACTCATGAAATTCACATAATAATGGTTAGATCTGCATACTGCTGAATAACATATATAAGA
>NC_056736.1:598271632-598334132 GCF_019279795.1 Protopterus annectens
GATCTGGATTTAGGGTCTGACTTAGATGTTGTGGGGACTGATTTTGGGTCATGGCCAGGGGTTTGGTTGGTGACAGGCCTTATGTCAGGAAGGGGCTCCCATTGTTTTGACTCCCCACATATCATTGGTGGTGAAGGAGAAGATTTGGGAAGGGGAATCCGTTGATATTTTTGAATTGCTTGATGCTGATGGGGTGCAACGGTTGACAGAAGCAGAGTTCTCTAATGGGAAGGACCTGCACTGATGGCCATAGGTTGCAGAAGGGTAGATAGGTTTCAGCCCAGGTCATGGGATAACTGGGTCCTTGATTTTATATACTACATGGTGGTTTGGTTGGAGAGGGATACTTCACCGGCTCTTCCTCTTCTGGCCTATTTTTTGACTATCAGGGAAGCACAGAGGCTGCGGCCAGGCTATGCATGGTTTTGGCATGATCAGAAGTTTCGTAAGCAGAAACTGGCTGATAAATCCATGTGGTAGGAGGTTAGATACCCAGACATTTGGCTTTCTACCATGATGCACATGGGTGTAGGGAGTAGTAGATTGGCTCAGCCATCTGAGGGGGGTGCTGGGATATGTTAGGCATTTAATGCAGGGAAGTGTTCTTGGGTAGGTTGTAAATTTTCCCATATTTGCTCTAGGTGTATGGGAGCTCATGCTGTTACATTATGTGGGGGTGGGGGCCCTGCTGGGGGGCAGACATCTTATTCTGTGGGTCCTAGAGGTTGGGTTGGTTCTCACCTTGCATGGGTAGGTGGGCAAGGCCAGGGTACCTTTTGGGGGCAAAGAGGGGTCCTTTTGTGGAGTTAGGGAGCAAACAAGGGACTCATTCCCCTATTAAGGTCCAGATTTTTGAGTTGTTCTTGACCCATTATCCGCTGCCAAGTGCGGCAGGGGAATTGATTGAGGGTTTTTCAATGGGTTTTTCAATTAAGTCCATGTTGGTGGAGGACGGTATAGTGGGAAAAAACTTGAAGTCTGTAAAGGGGAGGGAGGGGGTTTTGTAGGAGTTGATTGACAAGGAGTGTCAGGCAAGAAGATTGTTGGGTCCATTTAGTTGTCCTCCGTTTTTTAACTTTAAAGTGTCACCATTAGGTTTGGTTCCTAAGAAAAAGCAAGGTGAATTTCATTTGATTCATCATTTGTCATGCCCTCGGAGTAAGTCGGTGAGTGAATTCATACCCAGTGCAAAGGTTATGGTCACGTATTCATCACTCAATGATGCGGTCTGAATTATCAGGAGTTTTGAGGATTCTTGGTTGTTTAATGTAGGTACTGAGTTGGTTTTTCATTTATTGCTGGTGGGGAAGGAGGATTGGCCTTTGTTGGGCATGGTGGTTGGGAAAAAAATTTAATTTGTCACTGCCATGCCTATGAGATGTGCAGTGGAGTGTTCCACATTTGAAAAGTTTAGTTCAGCACTCCATTGGATTTGGCAGCAGTGGGTGAAGGATCAGCAAGCAGTTCACTATTTAGATGATTTTGTGTTGGTGGGTGATGGCCGGGATAAGTCACAGGCAGCTTTGCGTGAGTTTGTGGGGATGTGTGAGTCCCTCAGAGTTCCTTTGGCTAAGCACAAGTTAGAGGGCCCTGTGAAGGTGTTGGATTTTTTGGGCTTGTCAGTAGATGCAGGACAAAGTCTGTTTTGTTTACTGCAGGGCAAGTTGGTTCAGCTGCAGGAGAAAATCTGTTGGGTGAAGTCCAAGTCCAAGGTTCGGGTGGGAGTGGCTATAGAACTTTTGGGTTTGAAGAATTTCGCTTGTAGGGCTGTGCATCCGGGGCACATGTTTGGCCAGTCTGTAGCATTTCTTTTGAAAGGATGGAGAAGTAAACACCACAGAGTGTGGGTCACTAAGCTAGTGTGAGAGGATTTAGAGTTGTGGATGAAATTTTTCTATCAGTTTAATGGGATTTCATTCTGGCAATCGGATTGCGTAGAGCAATGGGAGATACAGTTGTTTACTGATGCAGCTGGGGGTCTGGGCATGGGAGCTTACTTTGCAGTCCAATGGTTTTTGGCCCCTTGGCCAGAGCATTGGTCAGAAGAGTGGAAACGGGATGTCGTCTTTTTGGAATTGATGCCTATTGGGGCAGCTTCAGTGGTTTGGCAGGGTCATTTAAAAGGTAGGAGGGTGTTTTTTTATTCGGACAATGCTGCAGTGGTGAGGGTGTTGCAGGTTAAGATGGCTAAATCTCCTTGTTTTTTACTTGCTCTCAGGAAACTGGTATTGCAGAGTTTGATGATTAACTTTTCCTTCAAAGCATTGCATGTGCCTGGGGTTAAGAATGAGATAGCTGATAGCTTGTCTTGTTTTCAGTTTTGCAGATTTCATCAGGTCACCCCAACAGTGGTATTGCATCAGGCAATCGTTCCGGAGGACATTTGGCAGATTGGTCCATAGTAATTGACAAGTTGGTGCAGCAGTCATGGGCAGTGTCTACAAGAAGAGCTTATTTTAGGGCTTTATTTCATTTTGACCAGTTCTTGAGGCAGTTACTGGATAAGGAGTGTCAGTGGTCAGAGATTTTGTTGTTGTGTTACATGTTGAGGGAACAGGGCAGGGCAGTTATAACAGTGAGGGTGGTGTTGGCAGCCATTGCTGCTTTTACTCATTTGGCTGGATTGCAGGATTGGACTAGGTCCTGGGTGGTGAGTCAAGTATTAAAGGGTTGGGGCAGAGTTGAAGGTGGGGGTCATAGATAGGAGATGGCCGGTGACGAAGGAGATCTTAAGCAGGTTGCTACGGGGTTTAGGTAAGGTGTGTGGATCCTTGGAGAAGTATGTGATGTGGAGCATGGTCTGTGTGTGGATGTATTGTGAGGCATTTAGAGTGTCTGAGTTATTGGGTTTGTTACTATGGGAGGATGTGATGATGTCACCTAGGGCAGTGCACATTCAGCTGTGGTCTTCAAAGATGGATCAGGAGGGACATGGGGCTGTGATGGTATTGAAAGCACCTGAGGTAAGTTGGAGATGTCCTGTGGTGTGGGGGAAGAGATTGTGGGTGGTCCAGAGGGGTAGAGTGCAAGGTTTGGTTTTACTTCTGTAGGTGGTAAGCAATTGAATTTGATTATGAGGAGGGCTCTTTGTAGTGTTGGTTTAGAAGGGGATAAGTTTTCTTCTCATTTTTTAGGATGGATCAGGCATCGGACATAGCAAAGGAAGGAAGTTCTATAGAAGTCATCAAGAGTGTGGGAATGTGGTCTTCCATTGCCTTTTTGTCTTATATTAAATAGCTTTGTGGTAGGATTTGTTTGCAGTTTTTTTTTTTTTTAGGTAGCAGAAGGATCATCATATCATCATCTTGGGGCATTCTTTTGTCTTTTGGGCAGCTAGGCATGCAGCAATTAAACGCAACAGAATGAATTTGGGGCTGGACCATTTTGGATGGAAGGTCATCTGGCATGGTGTTGGAGGGTTGATGTGGAGCAGGATATTGCAGGTATTTATTGGGTTACAGAGTCAATGGGGATTGACGCAGTTTTTGTGGATTCATTTAGGGGGGATGATTTCACTAAGGTTCTGAAAAGGCAGTTGGTACATCACATTTGTGAGGATGTGTAAGCTTTGAGGAGGATGTATCCATCTTTAGTTTTGATATGGTCTGAGATAATTCCCCGGTTGGTGTGGAGAGAGGTGAGGAATTTTGTGGCAGTGGAGATGGCTAGGAGGTATAATAATTTTACATTGACAAAATGTTTGAAGCCCATTGGGGTGCATAAGATATGGCATGTGGAGTTTGAAAGCAGGGACCCTGTATGGTATAGGTCAGATGGAGTTCACTTCAATGAATTTGGGCTTGATTTATTTAATCTTAACCTGGGCATGAAGGTGGAGGATCTATTGAAAAATCATATGGTCTGAGGGGAAACAGCCTTTTGGGCTGGTGGTCGGAGACCCTCTTCTGTCCCCCTCAGTAGGATATATGGAATTGATGGTGGATGACCTGGAATGGAATTATGGAACTGATGATATTAAGGTGAGCGGGGACGCTCCCTTCATGATTACTTTGATAAGTGAGCAAGTAGGGGATGCTGCTTATCCAAGGGTGAGCGGGTGTGCTGCCCTTATGTTTACTATTTTATTTGTTGCAATGTTGAATTTCTGTGTTTCAATAAAGTTTGATGTTTGTTATTAATTTTCATTAAAATAAGGATCATCAAATGTCTTTGGTTGTCTGTGTTGATTTATTAGGACCGTGACAATGTGTTTTTGTCGATGTTTTGTGGGTCAGTCATTGAGCATGTTGACCATTCATTATATATATATATATATATATATATATATATATATATATATATATACAGGGCATGTATCTGTGTGTGTGTGTGTGTGTGTGTGTGTGTGTGTGTGTGTGTGTGTGTACACATACACAACAGAATATAAATATAAATCTTGTATTACATATTGGACATTGGACATATTTAATGAATGCATCTATAAGCATGTATATATAGATATAGATATATATATATATATATATATATATATATATATATATATATATATAGATATATAGATATATATATATATATATATATATAGATATATAGATATTTAATATTGCAGTTCATATTCTTTCTTGAAATTCCAAGATAACTAGTTTTAATATACTAATGCCACTACTGCGTTTTTATTAATCTGTCGCATGAAGTGAGAAGATCCGTAGCTGACTCGTACAGAAAAAAAGCTTTCCCCAATTTAGCACACATCTCCTCAACTCCAAGCCCATTCTCCCCGTTTTCACACCTCAAGCCAAGAAGACAACTAAACAATCTTACAACAGTGTTTTAATACCACTATGCATAACTTACATTAACCAATTAAGGTATATATTCCCCTCAAGGATGTAATTTGTTCCCTTAAAAAATATGCCCCAGTTTATATCCACATTCAAACTCTTTGGTGCATAGGTCTGATGTTTTGAAATAAAATATACATCTTTTGTTATAACCAGCATTTTAAATTCATTCTTAGATGCTCTGAGTGTTGTAAGAGTACCATCAATTTTAAATTACTCTATCATATTCCTGAGAGAAAATGATGAGTCACTAGACGATTCATCCTTGCATTTCTATTGTCATCTACGTACATGTTTTAAAATTGTTTTCTTACCCTCCTTTTCTGTTTCTCCTAGATATATATATATATATATATTTGAACAATTACACATATGAGCATAAATGGCCCCTACTGAATTGCAAGTCAAAAACATTGCAGAATTATTATTTTCCTTTTATTGATGATATGTTGTTTATTATACAAGGAAGCAGATAGGGAGTATTACAATTTGTGAAACTTTGTATGGTATCGTTAAGCATCAATATGATTTAGAAGGGTTTATATCAGTCCGTCAAAATGGCTGAATATCGAATACCAGATGTTCAAACTGTAAAGTTCGAACACTGGTAATCGCGAAGCCGCGGCCCAGTGAATTCTTTCCCAGGGAAAGAATTTGGTGGGCCGTTTCTGTGGCTTCGCGAGTATCAGGACTGTGGTGGGAAGTTACGGGTTGGGTTCAGGTAAGTGTGCAATTATGTGGATGTTAGGGTTAGGGCGCAGGTTAGGTGAGTTAGGGCACGGGTGAGGTGGGTGTGCGATAGTGAAAGACTTTAGGGTTAGGGCGGGATAGGTGACTTAGGGTTAGGGCACAGGTCAGGTGAGTGTGCGATAGTGACGGACCTTAGAGTTAGGGTTTGGGTTAAGGTAAGTGGATAGGTAGTAGCGTATGTACAGTTTAGTGTAGGGTTAGATGTAGGATTTGAGTGTATGTGTGTGGATTGATGTTGTTTTGGTGTGTTTGTGCTGCATGTGTGTTTCTTGGAACAGCGATTTTTTTCCCGGGGAAAAAAATCACTGTTCTAAGACTTTGATGTTTTTGCAGTTTGTGGTTTGAAGTTCGAACATATGGTGTTCGAAATTCAGACATTTCGATGAACTGATATAGACCCATTTAGAAATAGTGCATGACATTTTGGGGAATTCTCCACAAAGTCCTTATATAGATGAGCTTTTGGAATTTGCATTAATCCAAACTGATTTTAGATTTATTCGGCAATATTTTTTGTAAATGCAGGGTGCACTGATGGGGGCCTTTGCCCCCTCTTATACAAAATTTAGTAATGGGAAAGTATGAAATACAGTACATCTGGAATTATCAAGCAAAGGATTGTAGAATTAAGTATTTTAGTTGTGTTGATGTTTTGTTATGTATTATACAAGAAAGTGAGAGAGGGAGTATTACAATTTGTGAATTGTTTACAAATAAAATATTTGGTTTTGAATTTGCTTTTCCGATAGAGAATTTCATGATCCAGTATTTGGATATGATTGTTTTTATTGATTCTAATAATACAATTTCTTTGCTGAAGGAAGTATAGTGGTTATAAAAAGAGCACTCCAAAAGTCTTTATCTTGTGCTCCTGTTTGCCTCTTTGGAATGGGTGATCTTCATATGTTTTCGTCCGTCCAAATAATGCTGAGATCTGCAGTGTTTTGATATAGCATAAAGAAACATCTCCAGTACAGAAGGGAGTCTCTTATATTGCCTGTTTGCATTTCAAGATAGTTCACAGTTTGGATGGATGAATATCTCAACTGTACTGGCAGACTCTGGGCTTGGGGATTCTTGATGACAGAAATGAAAGTATTTCTGCTTTGAAACAGATAATCAATATATTCAGGCCTAGATTTATTTCCTTATTCAGACAGTTTATCTGTCATTGTAATGCAGTGGTAAAAATATGCAAAAAACAAATAGCGTACGGCACCAGGACAACCCAGTCAACACTAGGACGTATCAAGAAAATGTTCAAGTTGGTAACAACACCAAAAAACCAGATACTTCCTCGTTATAAGATGTAAACGTATTTTAATATTGGAAACGTTTTCGCTTCCTACACGAAAGAAGCTTCATCAGACAGTGAGAAACAGAACAATGATTCAATTTAAACTAAACACAAAGGAAAGACAATGATGTCATTTCCTTCAATACTTACATCTGTTTTTTAAAAACAAACACCATTCCTTTTAATATTTGTTACAATCACTACAAAATAGGTAAAAGTACACATTCACATAAGATGACATCCCTTACAAATGAAGCTAATTCATTGTGGCTGTCTAACACAGTGCGTTTATAAATATTTTCGGTGCAAGTGTATTTCAATGACACACCAAATAAAACAACTTTACTAAAAAGAATGATTGTGTACCCTGCCTTTTAAAAAGGAGTGTATTACATTAAAAATTATTAATTGTTAGAAAACCATTAAAAAACCATTAAAAAACCAAGATAAACTTTATGGTGAACACGCCTCGACTCTTGTGAGTCTATAAAGAATGTAATCTGAATTATTGCAAATTTGAGTTATTACAAATTTCTTTAAAACTCTACAGGAACCAATGCTAGTGAAAAATCTCCCTAAGAGACAAAAGAAAAAAGGGTTAAAACACAGTGCTGTATACCGCGCGTTGCCTCATCTTATTAATACCTTACAAGGGCACTGGTTGAGGTATTGAGTAAGGATAAACAGCAAAAAGTTAAAAGCAGTGTACCTTGAGGTAAAAAAGAATGTGTATATATCTATAAGTTACCTCAAGTAACTTTTATATTTTAGCACAGCCAAAATGTTGCATGCTTCGTTTAATCCTGGATAGGAAAAAGCGTTTAAGCGTAGCTGCCATTCTAACTCTCTGATCTCAAGTAAGAGGGCTTGTGGGCCCCCTCTTATACCTACATTAACACTATCAATGCCCATGTAGGAAAAACTGTGTCCAGTGTGTTTAATGATGTGTTTAGAAAGTGCGTTATCGCCTTTTTTAGTTCTAATTGCATAATTATGTTGGTAAAGGCGGTCCTTTAATCTACGGTCCGTCTTACCAACATAAAATGCAGGACAACAGTTACAAAGCATAAGATACACCACAGATTTAGTGTTACAAGTGATTTTATGATTAATGTTGTATTTGATACCATTAACCATAAATGAATTGCCTACTTTTAAAAATCTACACAAGTTGCACATCCCACAAATAGCAGTACCATTGTGTCTCAAGAAAAAATCGATAGGGTCTTCCCTGGATTGAAGTAGTTCTTTTAAGTTATTTCCCCTCTTAAAAACAAAGGATGGCTGTAAACCTAAAGTTTCCATCAACTGTGGGTTGTTCAAAATAAAGAACCAGTTTTTCTTAATAATTGAACAAATAGCATTAATATGCCTATTGTAAGTGATAACCAGACTGGACTTAAAGTCAGCCCTACTGGTTTCAAGTAGTGTACTTGGTTCTACATCCACAGAAACAGCTTCAGGATTGTTGACCACTAGTGAATAAGATTCTGGGTCAACCCTTTGTACAATAGAAAAATTAACATTCCGTTGTGAAAGAAGGGGTTTATAAAATCCATTTTCTCTTTTAAGAGATACTTCCTCGATTAAACAATCGATGAATTCAATGGGGTACCCCCTGTTGGAGAACATGGTCTTAAGGTTTGAACACTCGGTTTCAAAAGATTCAATGGTGTTACACATACGCATACGGACCAATTGTCCTTTCACAATAGTCTTCGTCTGTTACCATGGGTGGTTACTGTCAAAGTGGAGGAAGCTATTGCAGTACGTTGTTTTTCTAAAGATGCTAGACAGGTAACCTTGATGGCCCACATCTTTGACAAGTTTAATATCTAAATAATCAATTTCTCTAGTAGAGAAATGATATGTAAATCTTAAAAATGTAGAAGAGCTGTTCATGTATTCAATCATGTTACTAGCCTGCTGTTCATCACCATCAAATAGGATGAATACGTCATCCAGGAACCGGGTGTAAAATCTAATGCTACTTTGAAAAGTGGTGTTATTCAAAAAGCAAGTGTTCTCCCAGTGTGCAACCACTAAGTTTGCAACACTGCCACATAAGGTGAACCCATTGCGATCCCTCTTTTTTGTAGGTAGTAATGTTTATCAAAAATGAAGAAGTTGGAAGATAAGACAATATCTAACAGTTGTGTAACAACAGAAATCTCGTCTTTACCAGCTCCCAGTTTTAAAAGCATTAGTTCTACCCATTCGATAGCCTCCTGATGTGGGATAGATGTGTATAAATCTACAACATCTATTGTTAGAAAGTTGGAAGCCACATCAAAAGGAATCATGTCTATAGATTGAAGGAAGGACCATGAGTCCTTGCATATCTGAGGGATAAGTTTAATATATTTAGAAATAATGTGATCAACTACTCTAGCACAAGGGTGGGTGATTGAATTCCTACCATCAATCAATGCCCGCATAGGTGGATCAGCTAAATTTTTGTGAATTTTCGGGATCCCAAACATAATTGGGATCCTCGGAAAAGAGATGTCAATAAAATTAAATGTATCTATATCGATTAAACCATCGATAAACAGATCTCTGAAATAGCCTTTAATTCTATTGTGTTGTCCAGACATCTCATTTAAAGAAGAAACCTCATATGCGGGTGAATCTAGGACTTTTAACATCCTAGAGTTGTAATCTTCTTTATTGAAGATGACAAGCCCCACCCTTGTCGGGTTTAATAACCCTTATAGGCATATCCCTCAAATTTTTCAAGCCATGTCTTTGTTCACGTGAGATGTTACTCTTGTTATCAAACCATTTAAGGTTTTCAAAGAGTAGCCTTAAGTCTAGTTCACAGGCACTTTCAAACATAAGCAAAGAGGGGTGCAACGGAGGGTTAAAAACACTCCTCATTTTGAAGGTAGGTTTATCATTAATCAAGTCACCTTGAAATAACACCTTCAGGTTCAGTCCCCGAACAAAACATTTTAAATCAGTGAGAACTTTGGTGAGGTTAACATTTTGATCAGGAACAAAAGATAAGCCAAATGCTAACAAGTCAATCAAGTCTCTGTCAATGTGTATAGTAGAAAAGTTATAGACTTTAAAGTCCCCATTAGTGTTATATAAAACTGTAGGGACAGCCCCAGATGTAACTATACATCCATGATCCGAGGCTAGTTGGCTTTGTTCTTTTTGTTCTGCCTCTGATACTGTTTCCGTCCTAAAAAAGGCTTCTGCTGTCCTCTATAGTTAGGCCGGTTCCCTTGATTGTTGTAATTATCACGGATCCTGTTGCTTCTCCTTGGTTCCTGAACTGCCGAGTTGTCATCCATGAAATCAGGGTCATAGGCAGACCCACCAGCAGGGTCATCATGTGACCCATCTCTGGCCAAAAGTGTATCATCACCATTGTTCCCACTGGTGTTGTTAATACGTTGCCCAAATTGTGGGTTGTTCCTGTTCAATGCTTTCTGCAAGTTGGGGTATGCAATTTGGTTGGCGTAGGCTTGCCTGTCTCTAATCAATTTCTTGTTTTTATTGATTTTATATTTAGCTAACAAGGCATCAATGCTTTGAAAGGTTCGATGGTAATCATATTTATACCTATCAAAGTTTGAGTCATTTTTAATTTTGTCATCTAAGTCACTTGTCTCCACTAATAAAGAGTCAATTTGTCTTGAGTAATGTTGCACCATTAACTCAAGTAACTCAAGTCCTTGTTTATCGAAAAGGCAAGATAAATCATTAATGAACACAGTGTCCTGAAACAGGCCTGTAGGGGCAAACGTGCTCCTTAAGCCCTTAGGTATTATTCTCTCTTTAGTACATTGTCTAAAATAGGAAACTTCTAATTGAAGTTTCCTTATTTTTAACATTTTGTCATCAAGCGTTTTGAGATGATTAATAAAACTGTCATTAGTGTTACCTGTAGAGTTTCTTCCCGTAGCCGGTGGCCCCAAATCGGTCGGGGAGCCAAATGCCAAAGCCTCAAGGTTCCCTGCCCATGCTGTAAATGAGGGCACGCCAATAAGCCCGGGATTATCCAAGCGCCCTGTGTCACCATGAAGAAAGTTGTGTTCCGGCGCTATATTCGCATCAGGAGAGTGCCGTTGGAATGTTTGTGTTCTTTCCGGCAAAAGTCCTTCATTGTTGTGGTTTTCTCCAAGCCTCATTGAACCCCCTGCCCTATCAGAACTGGTAGGTTCAGCAGGAATGAATGAATTAAGACTACGAGCCGTTCGCTGAGGTTGGCCAGGCGGAAAAGATGCTGAAAAACCACTGGCCACATTCATATCTGCAGAGACGTTAAACCCAGGCAAATTTGGGTTTAAATTATGTGCGCCTGCTGTTCCGTTATTCTCAATTCTGTCCAAACGATTATTTAGAGCATCCAAGCGCTGTGTCAGTAACAAAATTAGCGAATCCATACTCTTAGGTTCATCAATATTAGAACCACTGCTTGAGTTGAAAAGAACCGGTGTCCTGGGGCTCGTAGAGCCGGAAACAGACATACTGGTAACCAAAGAAGAAAACTAACAGGCAAAAAACAAGTAGCGTACGGCACCAGGACAACCCAGTCAACACTAGGACGTATCAAGAAAATGTTCAAATTGGTAACCACCAAAAAACCAGATACTTCCTCGTTATAAGATGTAAACGTATTTTAATATTGGAAACGTTTTCGCTTCCTGCACGAAAGAAGCTTCATCAGACAGTGAGAGACAGAACAATGATTCGATTTAAACTAAACACAAAGGAAAGACAATGATGTCATTTCCTTCAATACTTACATCTGTTTTTTTAAAAAGCAAGCTCCAATCCTTTTAATATTTGTTACAATCACTACGAAATAGGTAAAAATACACATTTACATAAAATGACATCCCTTACAAATGAAGCTAGTTCATTGTGGCTGTCTAACACAGTGCGTTTATAAATATTTTCGGTGCAAGTGTATTTCAATGACACACCAACTCAAGCAGTGGTTCTAATATTGATGAACCTAAGAGTATGGATTCACTAATTTTGTTACTGACACAGCGCTTGGATGCTCTAAATAATCGTTTGGACAGAATTGAGAATAACGGAACAGCAGGCGCACATAACTTAAACCCAAACTTGCCTGGGTTCAACGTCTCTGCAGATATGAATGTGGCCAGTGGTTTTTCAGCATCTTTTCCGCCTGGCCAACCTCAGCGAACGGCTCGTAGTCTTAATTCATTCATTCCTGCTGAACCTACCAGTTCTGATAGGGCAGGGGGTTCAATGAGGCTTGGAGAAAACCACAACAATGAAGGACTTTTGCCGGAAAGAACACAAACATTCCAACGGCACTCTCCTGATGCGAATATAGCGCCGGAACACAACAACTTTCTTCATGGTGACACAGGGCGCTTGGATAATCCCGGGCTTATTGGCGTGCCCTCATTTACAGCATGGGCAGGGAACCTTGAGGCTTTGGCATTTGGCTCCCCGACCGATTTGGGGCCACCGGCTACGGGAAGAAACTCTACAGGTAACACTAATGACAGTTTTATTAATCATCTCAAAACGCTTGATGACAAAATGTTAAAAATAAGGAAACTTCAATTAGAAGTTTCCTATTTTAGACAATGTACTAAAGAGAGAATAATACCTAAGGGCTTAAGGAGCACGTTTGCCCCTACAGGCCTGTTTCAGGACACTGTGTTCATTAATGATTTATCTTGCCTTTTCGATAAACAAGGACTTGAGTTACTTGAGTTAATGGTGCAACATTACTCAAGACAAATTGACTCTTTACTAGTGGAGACAAGTGACTTAGATGATAAAATTAAAAATGACTCAAACTTTGATAGGTATAAATATGATTACCATCGAACCTTTCAAAGTATTGATGCTTTGTTGGCTAAATATAAAACCAATAAAAACAAGAAATTGATTAGAGACAGGCAAGCCTATGCCAACCAAATTGCATATCCTAACTTGCAGAAAGCATTGAACAGGAACAACCCACAATTTGGGCAACGTATTAACAATACCAGTGGGAACAATGGTGATGTTACATTTCTGGCCAGAGATGGGTCACATGACGACCCTCCTGGTGGGTCTGCCTATGACCCTGATTTCACGGATGACAACTCGGCAGTTCAGGAACCGAGGAGAAGCAACAGGATCCGTGATAATTATAACAATCAAGGGAACCGGCCTAACTATAGAGGACAGCAGAAGCCTTTTTTAGGACGGAAACATTATCAGAGGCAGAACAAAAAGAACAAAGCCAACTAGCCTTGGATCATGGATGTATAGTCACACCTGGGGCTGTCCCTACAGTTTTATACAATACTAATGGGGACTTCAAAGTCTACAATTTTTCTACTATACACATTGACAGAGACTTGATTGACTTGTTAGCATTTGGCTTATCTTTTGTTCCTGATCAAAATGTTAACCTCACCAAAGTTCTCACTGATTTAAAATGTTTTGTTCGGGGACTGAATTTGAAGGTGTTATTTCAAGGTGACTTGATTAATGATAAACCTACCTTCAAAATGAGGAGTGTTTTCAATCCTCCGTTGCACCCCTCTTTGCTTATGTTTGAAAGTGCCTGTGAACTAGACTTAAGGCTACTTTTTGAAAACCTTAAATGGTTTGATAACAAGAGCAACATCTCACGTGAACAAAGACATGGTTTGAAAAATTTGAGGGACATGCCTATAAGGGTTATTAAACCCGACAAAGGTGGGGGGCTTGTCATCTTCAATAAAGAAGATTACAACTCTAGGATGTTAAAAGTCCTAGATTCACCCGCATATGAGGTTTCTTCTTTAAATGAGATGTCTGGACAACACAATAGAATTAAAGGCTATTTCAGAGATCTGTTTATCGATGGTTTAATCGATATAGATACATTTAATTTTATTGACATCTCTTTTCCGAGGATCCCAATCATGTTTGGGATCCCGAAAATTCACAAAAATTTAGCTGATCCACCTATGCGGGCATTGATTGATGGTAGGAATTCAATCACCCACCCTTGTGCTAGAGTAGTTGATCACATCATTTCTAAATATATTAAGCTTATTCCTCAGATATGCAAGGACTCATGGTCCTTCCTTCAATCTATAGACATGATTCCTTTTGATGTGGCTTCCAACTTTCTAACAATAGATGTTGTAGATTTATACACATCTATCCCACATCAGGAGGCTATCGAATGGGTAGAACTAATGCTTTTAAAACTGGGAGCTGGTAAAGATGAGATTTCTGTCGTTACACAACTGTTAGATATTGTCTTATCTTCCAACTTCTTCATTTTTGATAAACATTACTACCTACAAAAAAGAGGGATTGCAATGGGTTCACCTTGCGGTGGCAGTGTTGCAAACTTAGTGGTTGCACACTGGGAGAACACTTGTCTTTTGAATAACACCACTTTTCAAAGTAGCATTAGATTTTACACCCGGTTCCTGGATGACGTATTCATCCTATTTGATGGTGATGAACAGCAGGCTAGTAACATGATTGAATATATGAACAGCTCTTCTACATTTTTAAAATTTACATACCATTTCTCTACTAGAGAAATTGATTATTTGGATATCAAACTTGTTAAAGATGTGGGCTATCAAGGCTACCTGTCTAGTATCTTTAGAAAAACAACGTACTGCAATAGCTTCCTCCATTTTGATAGTAACCACCCATGGAAGCAGAGGAAGTCTATTGTGAAAGGACAATTGGTCCGTGCGGTACGTATGTGTAACACCATTGAATCTTTTGAAACCGAGTGTTCAAACCTTAAGACCATGTTCTCCAACAGGGGGTACCCCATTGAATTCATCGATTGTTTAATCGAGGAAGTATCTCTTAAAAGAGAAAATGGATTTTATAAACCCCTTCTTTTACAACGGAATGTCAACTTTTCTATTGTACAAAGGGTTGACCCAGAATCTTATACACTAGTGGTCAACAATCCTGAAGCTGTTTCTGTGGATGTAGAACCAAGTACACTACTTGAAACCAGTAGGGCTGACTTTAAGTCCAGTCTGGTTATCACTTACAATAGGCATATTAATGCTATTTGTTCAATTATTAAGAAAAACTGGTTCTTTATTTTGAACAACCCACAGTTGATGGAAACTTTAGGTTTACAGCCATCCTTTGTTTTTAAGAGGGGAAACAACTTAAAAGAACTACTTCAATCCAGGGAAGACCCTATTGACTTTTTCTTGAGACATAATGGTACTGCTATTTGTGGGATGTGCAACTTGTGTAGATTTTTAAAAGTAGGCAATTCATTTATGGTTAATGGTATCAAATACAACATTAATCATAAAATCACTTGTAACACTAAATCTGTGGTGTATCTTGCGTCTTGTAACTGTTGTCCTGCATTTTATGTTGGTAAGACGGACCGTAGATTAAAGGACCGCCTTTACCAACATAATTACGCAATTAGAACTAAAAAAGGCGACAACGCACTTTCTAAACACATCATTAAACACATTGGACACAGTTTTTCTTACATGGGCATTGACAGTGTTAATGTAGGTATAAGAGGGGGCCCACAAGCCCTCTTACTTGAGATCAGAGAGTTAGAATGGCAGCTACGCTTAAACGCCTTTTCCTATCCAGGATTAAACGAAGCATGCAATATTTTGGCTGTGCTAAAATATAAAAGTTACTTGAGGTAACTTATAGGTTTATACACATTTTTTACCTCAAGTCACACTGTTTTTAACTTTTTGCTGCTTATCCTTACCTAATACCTCAACCAGTACCCTTGTAAGGTATTAATAAGATGAGGCAACGTACGGTACACAGCACTGTGTTTTAACCCCTTTTTTCTTTTGTCTCTTCGGGAGATTTTTCATTAGCATTTGCTCCTGTAGAGGTTTAATGAAATTTGCAATAATTCATATTTGCAATAATCCAGATTTTATTCTTTATAGACCCATAAGAGTCGAGGCGTGTCCACCATAAAGTCCATCTGGTTTTTTAATGGTTTTTAATGGTTTTCTAACAATTTTTAATGTAATACACTCCTTTCTTAAAAGGTAGGGTATATAATTACTCTTTTTAGTAAAGTTGTCCTATTTGGTGTGTCATTGAAATACACTTGCACCAATAATTTTTATAAATGCATTATGTTAGACAGCCACAATGAACTAGCTTCATTTGTAAGGGATGTCATTTTATGTAAATGTGTATTTTTACCTATTTCGTAGTGATTGTAACAAATATTAAAAGGATTGGAGCTTGCTTTTTAAAAAAACAGATGTAAGTATTGAAGGAAATGACATCATTGTCTTTCCTTTGTGTTTAGTTTAAATTGAATCATTGTTCTGTTTCTCACTGTCTGATGAAGCTTCTTTCGTGCAGGAAGCGAAAACGTTTCTAATATTAAATTACGTTTACATCTTATAACGAGGAAGTATCTGGTCTTTTGGTGTTTTACCAACTTGAACTATTTCTTGATACTCCTAGTTTTGACTGTGTTGTCCTGGTGCCGTATGCTATTTGTTTTTTGCCTGTTAGTTTTCTTTTCTGGTTACCAGTATGTCTGTTTCCGGCTCTACGAGCCCCAGGACACCGGTTCTTTTCAACTCAAGCAGTGGTTCTAACATTGATGAACCTAAGAGTATGGACTCGCTAATTTTGTTACTTACACAGCGCTTGGATGCTCTAAATAATCGTTTGGACAGAATTGAGAATAACGGAACAGCAGGCGCACATAACTTAAACCCAAACTTGCCTGGGTTCAACGTCTCTGCAGATATGAATGTGGCCAGTGGTTTTTCAGCATCTTTTCCGCCTGGCCAACCTCAGCGAACGGCTCGTAGTCTTAATTCATTCATTCCTGCTGAACCTACCAGTTCTGATAGGGCAGGGGGTTCAATGAGGCTTGGAGAAAACCACAACAATGAAGGACTTTTGCGGAAAGAACACAAACATTCCAACGGCACTCTCCTGATGCGAATATAGCCGAACACAACAACTTTCTTCATGGTGACACAGGGCGCTTGGATAATCCCGGGCTTATTGGCGTGCCCTCATTTACAGCATGGGCAGGGAACCTTGAGGCTTTGGCATTTGGCTCCCCGACCGATTTGGGGCCACCGGCTACGGGAAGAAACTCTACAGGTAACACTAATGACAGTTTTATTAATCATCTCAAAACGCTTGATGACAAAATGTTAAAAATAAGGAAACTTCAATTAGAAGTTTCCTATTTTAGACAATGTACTAAAGAGAGAATAATACCTAAGGGCTTAAGGAGCACGTTTGCCCCTACAGGCCTGTTTCAGGACACTGTGTTCATTAATGATTTATCTTGCCTTTTCGATAAACAAGGACTTGAGTTACTTGAGTTAATGGTGCAACATTACTCAAGACAAATTGACTCTTTACTAGTGGAGACAAGTGACTTAGATGATAAAATTAAAAATGACTCAAACTTTGATAGGTATAAATATGATTACCGTCGAACCTTTCAAAGTATTGATGCTTTGTTGGCTAAATATAAAACCAATAAAAACAAGAAATTGATTAGAGACAGGCAAGCCTATGCCAACCAAATTGCATATCCTAACTTGCAGAAAGCATTGAACAGGAACAACCCACAATTTGGGCAACGTATTAACAATACCAGTGGGAACAATGGTGATGTTACATTTCTGGCCAGAGATGGGTCACATGACGACCCTCCTGGTGGGTCTGCCTATGACCCTGATTTCACGGATGACAACTCGGCAGTTCAGGAACCGAGGAGAAGCAACAGGATCCGTGATAATTATAACAATCAAGGGAACCGGCCTAACTATAGAGGACAGCAGAAGCCTTTTTTAGGACGGAAACATTATCAGAGGCAGAACAAAAAGAACAAAGCCAACTAGCCTTGGATCATGGATGTATAGTCACACCTGGGGCTGTCCCTACAGTTTTATACAATACTAATGGGGACTTCAAAGTCTACAATTTTTCTACTATACACATTGACAGAGACTTGATTGACTTGTTAGCATTTGGCTTATCTTTTGTTCCTGATCAAAATGTTAACCTCACCAAAGTTCTCACTGATTTAAAATGTTTTGTTCGGGGACTGAACCTGAAGGTGTTATTTCAAGGTGACTTGATTAATGATAAACCTACCTTCAAAATGAGGAGTGTTTTTAACCCTCCGTTGCACCCCTCTTTGCTTATGTTTGAAAGTGCCTGTGAACTAGACTTAAGGCTACTCTTTGAAAACCTTAAATGGTTTGATAACAAGAGTAACATCTCACGTGAACAAAGACATGGCTTGAAAAATTTGAGGGATATGCCTATAAGGGTTATTAAACCCGACAAGGGTGGGGGGCTTGTCATCTTCAATAAAGAAGATTACAACTCTAGGATGTTAAAAGTCCTAGATTCACCCGCATATGAGGTTTCTTCTTTAAATGAGATGTCTGGACAACACAATAGAATTAAAGGCTATTTCAGAGATCTGTTTATCGATGGTTTAATCGATATAGATACATTTAATTTTATTGACATCTCTTTTCCGAGGATCCCAATCATGTTTGGGATCCCGAAAATTCACAAAAATTTAGCTGATCCACCTATGCGGGCATTGATTGATGGTAGGAATTCAATCACCCACCCTTGTGCTAGAGTAGTTGATCACATCATTTCTAAATATATTAAGCTTATTCCTCAGATATGCAAGGACTCATGGTCCTTCCTTCAATCTATAGACATGATTCCTTTTGATGTGGCTTCCAACTTTCTAACAATAGATGTTGTAGATTTATACACATCTATCCCACATCAGGAGGCTATCGAATGGGTAGAACTAATGCTTTTAAAACTGGGAGCTGGTAAAGATGAGATTTCTGTCGTTACACAACTGTTAGATATTGTCTTATCTTCCAACTTCTTCATCTTTGATAAACACTATTATCTACAAAAAAGAGGGATTGCAATGGGTTCACCTTGCGGTGGCAGTGTTGCAAACTTAGTGGTTGCACACTGGGAGAACACTTGTCTTTTGAATAACACCACTTTTCAAAGTAGCATTAGATTTTACACTCGGTTTCTGGATGACGTATTCATCCTATTTGATGGTGATGAACAGCAGGCTAGTAACATGATTGAATATATGAACAGCTCTTCTACATTTTTAAGATTTACATATCATTTCTCTACTAGAGAAATTGATTATTTAGATATTAAACTTGTCAAAGATGTGGGCTATCAAGGTTACCTGTCTAGTATCTTTAGAAAAACAACGTACTGCAATAGCTTCCTCCATTTTGACAGTAACCACCCATGGAAGCAGAGGAAGTCTATTGTGAAAGGACAATTGGTCCGTGCGGTACGTATGTGTAACACCATTGAATCTTTTGAAACCGAGTGTTCAAATCTTAAGACTATGTTCTCCAACAGGGGGTACCCCATTGACTTCATCGATTGTTTAATCGAGGAAGTATCTCTTAAAAGAGAAAATGGATTTTATAAACCCCTTCTTTTACAACGGAATGTCAACTTTTCTATTGTACAAAGGGTTGACCCAGATTCTTATACACTAGTGGTCAACAATCCTGAAGCTGTTTCTGTGGATGTAGAACCAAGTACACTACTTGAAACCAGTAGGGCTGATTTTAAGTCCAGTCTGGTTATCACTTACAATAGGCATATTAATGCTATTTGTTCAATTATTAAGAAAAACTGGTTCTTTATTTTGAACAACCCACAGTTGATGGAAACTTTAGGTTTACAGCCATCCTTTGTTTTTAAGAGGGGAAACAACTTAAAAGAACTACTTCAATCCAGGGAAGACCCTACTGACTTTTTCTTGAGACATAATGGCACTGCTATTTGTGGGATGTGCAACTTGTGTAGATTTTTAAAAGTAGGCAATTCATTTATGGTTAATGGTATCAAATACAACATTAACCATAAAATCACTTGTAACACTAAATCTGTGGTGTATCTTGCGTTTTGTAACTGTTGCCCTGCATTTTATGTTGGTAAGACGGACCGTAGATTAAAGGACCGCCTTTACCAACATAATTATGCAATTAGAACTAAAAAAGGCGATAACGCACTTTCCAAACACATCATTAAACACACTGGACACAGTTTTTCCTACATGGGCATTGATAGTGTTAATGTAGGTATAAGAGGGGGCCCACAAGCCCTCTTACTTGAGATCAGAGAGTTAGAATGGCAGCTACGCTTAAACGCTTTTTCCTATCCAGGATTAAACGAAGCATGCAATATTTTGGCGGTGTTAAAATATAAAAGTTACTTGAGGTAATCTATAGATACATACATATTCTTTTTTACCTCAAGTTATACTGTTTTTAACTTTTTGCTGTTTACGCTTACCCTATACCTCAACCAGTGCCCTTGTAAGGTATTAATAAGATGAGGCAACGCGCGGTATACAGCACTGTGTTTTAACTCTTTTTTCTTTTGTCTCTTAGGGAGATTTTTCACTAGCATTGGTTCCTGTAGAGTTTTAAAGAAATTTGTAATAACTCAAATTGCAATAATCCAGATCACATTCTTTATAGACTCACAAGAGTCGAGGCGTGTTCACCATAAAATTTGTCCTGGTTTTTAATGGTTTTCTAACAATTAATAATTTTTAATGTAATACACTCCTTTTTAAAAGGCAGGGTACACAATCATTCTTTTTAGTAAAGTTGTTTTATTTGGTGTGTCATTGAAATACACTTGCACCGAAAATATTTATAAACGCACTGTGTTAGACAGCCACAATGAACTAGCTTCATTGGTAAGGGGTGTCATTTTATGTAAATGTGTACTTTTACCTACTTAGTAGTGATTGTAACAAATATTAAAAGGAACGGTGCTTGCTTTTTAAAAAAAACAGATGTAAGTATTGAAGGAAATGACATCATCGTCTTTCCTTTGTGTTTAGTTTAAATCGAATCATGTTCTGTTTCTCACTGTCTGATGAAGCTTCTTTCGTGCAGGAAGCGAAAACGTTTCCAATATTAAATTACGTTTACATCTTACAACGAGGAAGTATCTGGTTTTTTGGTGTTGTTACCAACTTGAACATTTTCTTGATACGTCCTAGTGTTGACTGGGTTGTCCTGGTGCCGTACGCTATTTGTTTTTTGCCTGTTAGTTTTCTTCTTTGGTTACCAGTGGTAAAAATATGAAATACTTTAGTAGTTTGTCAGGCTTGATCTGGAAGTTAATTTTGTTCATAGGTTCATAGATTCATAGGTTGGTACTAGGCTATCGGCCCTAGGGCCTATATAAGCTTAGCCATAACAATTCCCTGGCTATTTCTTCCCACAATATTTACTTCCCTGGACCCCTGTCTAGCAGGGTGACTGATGTGATCCCCGGGGTAAATTTTCTATCTCCCATCCAGTCGTCAAGGTTCCTTTTGAAGAGGGCCAAGGAAGCCCTCTGCTTGACATGTATGGGCAGTCTATTCCAGAGTATGGGGAGTCTCTGGGTCAGAAACCTATCTCTCCAGTAAATTTTGTTCATTGTGATGACAAGGTTTAGGTCCCTGGAGTGTGTGACTCTGATGGACTGGGATTTCTTTAAGTGTAGCATGTCCAACAGCTCTGGGTTTGGCATGGCCTTGTATGTTAAGCAGATATTGCCTCTGAGTAGACGATATGAGACAGAGTATAGCTGGAGTTTTTTTAGTCAGTCAGAATAGGGCATCTGCTTTAGGCCTGTGATTCTTTTAGTGAGGCATTTTTGCGGTCTTTCCAGTTCTTGCAGATATCTTATGAGGTTCATACGAAACAGGTTGTTGTACTGTATGATGGGTCTAATGAGGGATGAGTACAGTAGGACAATGACCTCCTTTTTTCTGAATGAAAAGCCTTTAGTGATGAGGTGTGCCACATAGAAGGATTTCCTGACTGTTGTGGCAATGTGATTATCGAAGGTGAGACCACTGTCCTCCTGTGTTCCTAAGTCTCTTATCACACTTTCGATGTTTAGTGTACTGCCACCTATGTAGTAATTCATGGATACATGGTTTTTCCCAAAGGGGATAACTATACACTTCTTGGCATTGAGCTTGAGCCTATGGTTCTGGCACCAAGCATCTGTTTCTGTAAGGCCCTTTTGTTGAATATCCACATCATTTGGGGATTAAATAATGGCACCCAGTTTACAGTCATCTGCGAACTTTGTTAGCCAGAGTCCCTTAGTGTTGGCATGTACTTCATAGAAGCAGATGCCAAACAAGTGCGGTCCCAGGACTGAACCCTAAGCTACTCCACTTGTCACTTGTCTGGAGCTAGATTTAGAGTCGGCTACTTTTACAGTGTGGGTTCTGTCAGTAAGTCAATTGGCAACTCATTGAGTGACGTAGGGATTTATGCCCAGCTTAGTAAGTTTATCTATAATTCCAGAGTGGGGGATGATGTCGAAGGCTTTATCGAGGTACAGATAGGCTGTGTGGACCACCTTACCCTTGTCCATGGCTCTGGAGACTGATTCAAAGAAGTCAATCAGGTTCAGGAGACACGATCAGCCCTTCACGAACCCGAACTGGGTGGGGTCCAGTGTTTGAAGGTTGCCAATGTCTTTGTTTATAAGTTCCATGATAATACATTCCATGGCCTTGCAGATCAGGCTCATCAGACTAATGGGATGGTAGTTCCCAGGATCTAAGGTGGATCCCCCCTTGTGGAGTGGGATAACTGTAGCTGAGCGCCACTCACTGGGCATGAAGCCTGAGGTGAGGCTATGTTTAAACATAACACTTAGGTGAGGTGCCAGTTCATTTTATAGTTCATTTAGTACACAGCCCGGGATGTCGTCTAGTCCCATGGATGCTGTATTCCTAGCTTTGGAGAGTGCGTTTTTTACCTGTGTGGCAGTGATTACCAGAATTTGGCAATATTTTGGTATTGTGATGGGCCCTTTAGGGGGTTTGAGGGAGGTGAAGTTGGCACTGAATCGATCTGCCAGGATATTGGCAATGTCCTTGTGATCAGTATATTTAATGCCATTCTGTTGTAGCTCATATCAGATCTGAGCATTGCCATTTAGATTTTTTGACATAGCTATAGAATCCCTTGTGGTTGTCTTTGGAATCTTTGGCAATTTTATTTTCGTAACTAGCTTTGGAGGATTTTATGAGGAATCTCAGCTTCTTACTGGGGCTAGTAAGGGAGTTTTTTGCATCCTGGGATTTTCTGCCTTTCTGCAACAGTTTCTTCCTTCTGTTGTATAGTTTGTTTATGACAGGGGACCAGCAGATTGGCTTCCTTTTTTTGAAGGAGAGCATTTTGGTTCTATTTGGGATGGCACAATTCATGCACGAGTGGATGTGCTTGTACAAGTGCTTTAGTGTAGGATTCGGCAGTCGAACTTTCAATTCCCATCTGCATGGGTGTCATGAAGTTTGTCACTTCTAACTTGAGTACCATGAAGTTTTTTACAGATGTTTCCTTACCGGGGAGTGGGGGTGGGATGTGTATGTCAAAGGTGATTAGCTTATGGTCAGACCTAACCAACGAGGGGGTGACCACTGGTGTGGAGCATCAATTTCCCATGTTGGTAATGACCAGGTCCAGAATATTGGAGCCCCTGGTGGGACTATGGATTAGTTGATCCAAGGCATTGGAATTTATAAATTCCAAGAACCATTGGGCAAAGGTGTTGGTACATGAGTAGTTTTCCCAGATAATGGCAGGGTAGTTGAAATCAGTCAGTATTAGGGTGTTTGGTTGTATCTTAATATTTTCCAGTATTTTTAGAAAGGTGTAGTGAGAATCTTGAGGCATGGTGGGGGATCTGTTGCAAGCTACAATTTGGATTGCAGTCTTACCTAGTGTTAGATGCACCTGGAGAATTTTGGATGCATTGTGTTGGGAAACGAGCCTGGAGGTGTGAATATCCTTGGTGAATATGGACACTCCTCCACCTTTAGTGTTTCAGTCCTGGTTTGGTGGCCAAAAAGTGTGGTAAAAGTTGTGGCCTGGTATTGCAGGGGTGCTCTCTGGAGCCTTGAACCAGTACATTTTACCAGTAGGGTGCAGGCTGTTCTCAATAACTTCCTTAATTCAGTCAGGATAAACATAATTGCTTGCTGTTCTTCTGCCCCCTCTCAGAAGTAGAGTATTCCTTTAATGATCATTCTCCAAATATTCTGTTTTGTCCTCTGCTGTTCTCTATCAGGTGCCACTCTTGTAGCCAAGTGGTGCACTGAGCCACAAGGATCTACGTTTGTGCAGTTCCACTGCATGTGCCAGTAACATATAGTAGATCCTGCTCCATCTCCTCTCCCATCCATCCTCATTCTGTTTCAGTGAGGCAGCATCCTCTAAAGTTAACTCAATCATTTACGAAAGGGCCTGGAAGAACTGCTGTTGAAATTGAAGCTCTCTATCTGGGTGGTTGCCATATTGTGCTTCCATTAAGTCTGAATATACCATAGATTGATTTAGCAGGTTATTGAAGGTAATAGAGGTGGCAAAAGGTAACTTCACAGAATGGGGTAATTCTGTATTGGAAAAGCAAAGTTTTTCTCATTCAGCTCCATCTTTCAAAATCTTTATAACAGTCTTTCTCATGAGTAGCAGAGCATCCTTAGAAGTCTACTGCCATTCCCATGTTCCATGTGCAGGTTCCCCAGTTCAGTAGTTTTTAGCCTTGATGTTGCTCTCACTTTCACAAAGTTGTAGCCACATCTGCAGATGTTTCATCTTTAAAATCTTTATCTCTCTTTCAACAAGTAATTGAAAAGGTTGTTTGGTCTTATTATTAGTTTTCTGGGCAGTTGCTGAAGGATTCTAGCTTTATGAGGATCCATTGCTGCAATTTATTTGGGACCCTTTCTGCTGTGCATGAAATAAGATCAGCTTCCTTGTCTTGGACACCATTACTGGCTATTTCTGGTAACTCTCTTCTTTCCTTTCCTGAAATCTGAGCAAAAGTATTCATCCAGCAGTCAAACCTTTTTATCCAGCTTTATTTCTGTTAACCTGATTCATTTTATTTAGCTTCATAATCCCTTCCAATTTTATTGTTCATCGCTGTCTTATCTATCCATCTGTGTGTCTGTCTGTCTGTCTATCTGTCTTATGTGAATGGCAATATCTCTTTTTTTGATGGAGCTAAATTTTTACCTCTGCTTTCCTAATTGATTTTCCTGTTTCGTTTTGCATTAGTTTATTTTGGTCTCTGTTGCTCTCTTTCTCTGCTTCCTTGTATTTCTTAAGTGGAGACTGTCTTCCATAAATTTTGCTGACCCTTCATTTTAAAACATTAATGAGTGTTTACTTTTTTTTGATCAGCAAATTTGTTTTACAAATAGGAGTGTTGTGTCTATGATGCCATTTTTGATATTTCCAGAATTTTCTTCCACATCACTTTCATTCCTGTCTGCAATTGTTTTTCTGTGGCTCTTTTCTAATATGTCCAAAGTCCTTGCATTTTGACACCTCATATTTGATTACATGGATACTGCAGATAAGTTGATGGAGAGCACTGTCCGGTGATTATTCAATTTCAAATGTCTCCGTCCAGATAAGAGGATCAGTTTCCCCAGCACATTTGAAGAGAGCAAGCCATGGGCTGTTTCATTTCTTCTTTTTTTCTTTTGAAAAGGTTCTTGTGCTACCTTACAGAATTGTTTTTACTGCAATGTTCAAGAAATGGCCAGTGTTATGCTGTGGCTGTAGTATAGGTCCCTGTATTAGCATCTGACATTCTAATGTCCCCATCAACAATATGTTCCCATTTTCTGCCCTAAGATATCATATATTATTTTATTATTGTTTTTGCTCTTAATCAAATGGGGCCTGCAAGAACTTATTAGTCAGACTGTGATGTCTTTTTCCTGCACTGCTTTTGTAATTAACAGTGCCTTCTGTTCCTGGTAGTTTATTAATTTATTCTGCTGCTTTGATACATTTTAATATAAACAGTGTTACATCTTCTATTTTACCCCTCCATACATCTTATAATCAGTGAAGCGTATCTCAGTCATGTTTTCAGTACATCACGTTTCAGTCATTGTGACAGTATTTCGCATTTTATTTGACAGAATTCACTAATTCTGATAACTCCTCAGCTTGGACTGGGGCCACTGTTGCTAAGCATCTTTGTTGCTTTATCCACCCATGTATCGTCACCATCATCATCACTGTTGTCCCTCCACACACCCATATTTTCTATGTGTTTATTCCATTTGTTTCCAGTACTGGAATTTATTTCACTATCTACTATAACATTTTGAGGACACATGCTGGGATTTCACTGATACGTTTTTGTATTGCCACTCTTTTCTAGGTTAACAGCTTAATATTAAATCACATAAGCTTGTCAGCTGGGATTCTGTATCCCATTCCATTTAGATAAAACACGTCAGGCTAGTATAGACCACCTTGAATTCAAGGTAAGTCATCCATCTACAGTTTAATTTTTCCAAGTCTTTTGGGTTTCTAATACCATGACTTGAATTAACCCTATTCCTAAGTCAAAGTATGATTAAAGTTCATGAAATTAATAGTGTTTCAGTCTTTGATGTCAGCTAGAAGTGCTCTTCGCAACACCTGCAATGTGCCCAGTAATGCCTCCTTCTGCAATTCATATGGAGTTTCATGTATCGGTAACATATCTAAGTATGATTGTAAATTATTTTTTATAAGATCTGTTGCTCCTACTACTATTGGAACTGTCTGGGTATCTATCCTTCTTCTACACTGCCCTTATTTCAGTCTGTAAATCTTGGTATTTTATGACTTTGTATCTCTCTGTAAGACACTGTAGTCACTGAGTGTAGCAATTTCAGTTATTGATGCTACTTTTCTCTTCTTTTCATGGACTACTATAGCTGGTTTTCTCACATCTATTTTTTGAAATGTTGGTAATGGATGATCCCATGTGATATAAACTTCATAATTTTCTAAAATGCTTTATGGATCATGTTTCCAATGCTTCTCGGATACTTCATTATTATAATCTTTGCACAACCCCCAATGTAACAGTCTTGCCACATTATTATGCCTTTCAGTATACAGTCCTTCTGCCATTACTGTATCACATACAATAACAAGATATGCAACTGTTTCCAATTCTGTTTTACAAAACCTACATTTGTCTGCTTCTCCCACATGTTCAAAGGACTTTGTAAATCAACGTGTCTATAGTCTACTATCCTGGGCTGACAATAATAACCTTTTGTCTTTTGGTTTAAGTTCACTTCTCCTTAAACATTCCTGCAATTGGTCCTGATCGAGATGAGGTTGTTTGAAGAGTTTTCTGTACTTGCAACTATATTTATGAATTTTCCCCATTTCTTGCCTTCTCATCTGATCCTTCACTTTACATTTTTTCTTTTGTTTTTTGGCACATTCAGTTGCTGCCTGACTTTTATCTACTTCTGATTTGATTTCCAGTCCCACTTGACATGGATATGCTTCTGCTAAACTAAGTAGGGAAGTCATCTTAGACTTATTCTCCTCATGTTTTAAAACTTTCATTATGTTTGGATCTTGTGAGGTCAGCAGATGTGTTTTCAGTCCAATGACTGCAGATCTTTACATGTAATCCATTTTGAGGAGGTCCATACCTCCTTCAGGACAGGAAATACATAGGGCCGGATTCACGAAGGCTTGCACGAAGTCTAAGAGTAGAGTAAGACTCCAAGCATCCAACATGTCTGCCGAGCGATCCAGGAACAGCCGGCAGGGGCATGCAAGAGAGCTCCTAAAACTCCTCTTACACAGACAGGGCTAGGATATGCAAATTACCTCATTTGCTGCAGAAGGTTATGCAATCAGGTAAATTTGCGATCCAGGAAACCCTAACCTGTCCGAGTAAGGGTAGTGTTATGTGCAGAAATGTACTCGGTTGTCAACTGAGTACCGTTCTGCAAATAGCAAAACGGAGCCGTGACAGCTCCAAATAAAGGATGCATCCAGTCGAGGAAGCATGCCAATGGTGAAATATATGGCCATTGGCAATTCTACCCGTTGCAAAAAAAAAAATAATATTTTTTTACCTTGATCTCCAAAGTTTAAGCGTAGCTCAGCGTCGCGCAAATGCGCTGTGCTGTAAAACCCCCCCCAAAAATAAATAAAAGCGAAAAATAGGCATTTTATGATAAATATACATCTGCCTTGCAAGTGAATGGCAGGCTGAAGACAACATGGCTACTGAGCAGAGGTTGCTAAGGGGGTAACCTCAGTCTAAGAGATGTAACCAAGCATTAGTAGGCAATCTTATACAAATGAGGGTAAGGATAGTGAATCCCAATTTCACATGGCAAATGAGCAAAGTCTGTGGAGTGTAAGAGTAGGATAAGGGGAATATCAGAGTAGAAGATAGGTGACATCATGAAGGGGGTATGTATGAAAGAATGTAAGCTCATTGGAGCAGAGTGGCATGTGTTTGCTGTCAGTTACCCATCACTGGAAGAGGTGTGTCAACAGGTACCCCAGCTAATGGCAAGAAATAGAAGGTGTATGCCATGGACAACACTAAAGTTTCTTGTAGAAGTGCCTGCACCATGTATGCCCGCGTGTGCTCACCTGTAAAACTGAGTAAGACTGTGTGCGCACGTTTGAGCTGGAGTAAGCAAGTGTAAGGTTGTTGAAACCAGTGTAAGCGCGTTTGCGCCTGTGTGCATGTGTTTAAGCTGGAGTCAGCAAGTTTTAGGCCGTGTAAGCAGGTGTGCGTGTGTGTGAGCTGGTGTGCGCGTGTTTGCACTTGTTTGTGCCGTGCTGCCCCCTGTGGAAACAGAAAGGGAAAAGGAAGCACAACAAATAGTAGGAAGTTAACCAAGGAGAAGTAGCAGAGCTAGCAGGTGAAAACAATCAGAATCAGCCAATTGCACAGGCAGTACACTAGCCCAGCCCAGCCCAGCCCAGCACTTAAAACTCTGCAAACAACTTTCCACTATGTTGTTCTCAGAGACACTGCAACACTGCAGTGAGCTAATAGAAATGAAAACTGAAAAAGCTTTACTGAGACAAAGAAATGTTAGGGGCTGCCATTGCTGTTATTAGGCGACATATGCAACATGCTGCGGGTGGTGACAATGCGAATGCTGCTGAGCAACCCACAGTGAGGAGATGGAGAAGACTGTACAGGCCCAGGGTAACCTACCAGGGGCTACATGAGCTCGAGATAGTGGAGTTCAATAGAGTGGACAGAGACCTCATGCAGCAAATTGTTGAGCTGTGCAGGCCACACCTCACACACAGAACCAACAGAGGGGAACCCATCCCAGTGGAAACCAAGGTATGTGATGGCCTAAGAATACTAGCAACAGGTACCTTCCAGTGACCAACTGGTGATATGATGGGGATTTCACAGGCATCAGCATCCAGGGTACTGCACCAGTTCCTGAATGCCATGTCAGCACATGTCGGTGATCATGTATATTTCCCCAATTCCCGTGAGGTATTGGCTAGCAATATGCGTCTTTTCCAGCAAATAGCGGAATACCCTGAGGTAGTGGGTGCAACAGACTGCACGCACATATGCATCAAAGCACCAGCTGGTGAGCGGGGTAGGGTCTACTATAACCACAAGGGTTTCCCCTCCATCAACTGCCAGGTCATGTGTGATGCCCAGGGCATAATAATGAATGTGTGTGCTGGCTACCCTGGAAGCAACCATGATTCCCATATCTGGCATCTGATACAGCTGTACCAGACATTTGCCAATGGGGACATCCCTCATGGTCACCTAGTGGGGGATGCTGGATATGCACTCGAGCCGTGGCTGATGACACCCATCAGAAATGCACACACACCTGAACAGGAACACTATAATGAGGCACACGCACAAACACGAAATGTAATCGAGCGTGTGTTTGGGATGCTCAAGTCAGAATTCTGGTGCCTGGACACATCTGGTGGAGCCTTGCAGTGCACACAGTACTCACCAACTACATGTACCCAAATAGTCATGGTATGTGCTATGCTACATAATATGATCCTGCAAAAACAGCTGCAGCAGGAGAGCAGCATAGGGCCGGGCCAAACAACCCCCCACCATTGCCAAGGCCATCACAGGCAGAGTGTGACTCGGAAGAGGAACAACCTGAGCCTGCCCCAGTAGGCAGAAGGAGGCGTGCCCAGTATGCTTTGGCCTTGGCAAAGAGGCAACGCATAGCATATACACTGGCTCAGTAGATACCTCTCTCTGACTCGCACATATAGTAAAAGGGATGCCTAACTTGACACTACCTGTTTTCAAACATGTATAGGGAGTGTAATGCGTGCATCCGACATAGGCAGCCCTGCAGCACCACCTGAGGCATGATTGCCATGTGTTAAGCAATATAAAGCAGTGCTAAACAGCTTTTGCCACTATTTAGTATATGTAAACAAAATTGCACACACTAAGTAGCACAACTTTGGGCAATGTTGAGCAATATTGGGCAGTGTTCAGCAATGTTGGTTAACGTTGAGCAATATTGTGCAAGTTTGGTCAAAGTTGGGCATAGTTGAGCAAAAGCAGGTAAACATGGTCATATTTGCTTTACTGTCCCTTAAGCAGTCTGGTCTTCTCAGTATGAAGATATGAAGAAGTGACAGTACTCAAACCCAGGATACTGCGCACTATAGTCACAGTACTGAACCACTAAACCATGGCAGTATTTCACTGGTCAGCCTGTAGGAATAAATGTTGATACGTCTATGCAAAGTGTCTCCTGGAAACCCCGCAGGCACAGCATAATCCCTGTAGAGTTATGACACAAAGGTGAGCCCTGCATTAAAAATACAACTCGATTTACAACACACGTATAGTATAAATGTTAATAGTGGGCGTATTCACACATGTCAACAAATGTAGTGGACTTCACATAGCAACATACTGAAAGGTCACACTGGGCATGCTCACACACTTGAATAAATGAGGCAAATGTCAGGCAACAACATACTGAAAGGCCAAACTGGGCATGCTCACATACTTGCCATGTGTGAGTACAGCAGTGGGCCACACATATCAGGCAGTTGCATGTGTTAACCCAGGAACCTCTCACAATTCAACAATCTTGACTTGTGCACACAGTAATATGACAACAGACACATACATAATATATTGGAACCCTGTCATAATCAAATATGTACTACATATACTTAGGTTGGTCATAGAAAGTTGAAAAGCAAAAAACAAAAAACCTGAAATCAGTATCATCAATAATCAATGTGCACTGCAAACACTATCCAATCCAGGTCATGGAAAGATTATCTGCGAAGGAGTCCATACAGAACCATGACACTACCCTCAACTATGTCATAAATAGCAATGTACACTCATATATGTCCTGAGGCAGGGCCAACTGTAAATGACTGACAATGCCAACATCCTGTCAGACAGGCCCATATATACATACCCACCTCCCACTGACAAAAGGCCCTATCATCATACCATGAGATATCACATGTAGAATGGGTAAACAGCTCCTTCCAAAGCTGAAAACATGGCATCAATTGGATTACGTTGTGCCCCTATATGTTTCATAAGTGAACTGCAGAACAAACAGAGCCTGCACCTGAACAGTCTGTTGAGCCTCACCCTCTCTACAGGATATGAAACTGTTGAATGGGTTACAGCAACATATGGCACACTACACAAGTGTTGGTGCACAACAGACCATTGGGAACTATAGTCTTATAAGCCGATGAAGACTGATCTGCAAGGCCATGGAGTCCATCAGGATTGAAGTCAGAAACAGAGCTATTGGAAGCCTATAAACACACAACCCTACCAACTTTGGACTGGTCATGGGCAGATCATGTTTTCCAAACCTGCTAGACTGTTTGCAAGGCAGCCACCCAGGACATACATGGATGAAATGAGCTACACACGTCCCACATACACTTTGAATAGGCCTTTTCCAACATCCCAGACACATGTCGTATCCACAAAATCAATAACCTGTGCATAAATATGTATTGTCAGCAGATGGATTGGTAACTGGGCCACAGATAGATCACACATGGTAAGATTTGTGGAGTCCTGTTCAAGCTGGTGACACCTGCTGTCCCCCATGTCTCAGTCCTGGGATTGCATAAATCTAAGTGCACACACATTACCATGTCTAGTCTGATGATGTCAGCATCTCACAACTATAGCAGTGTAAATGAAAACTCCCAGTGAAGCACATAGCACGTCATGTTAATGGGTATCTCTCCAATATCATAACATAGTTAGGTAGGGGTTTGAATCCTGCAATTGCTGTGTGTGTGGGAGGGGGGGGTATGTGTCTGCGTGATTTCCTCTGAGAGTATTGCCCTTTTTGGAGACTAGGAAAACACCTTAAAAGTGTTACATTCCTGTTTGGCAAGTCTGATGATGTCAGCATCCTACAAATATAACATTGGAAATGAAAACTCCTAATAAAGCATATAGTGCATTGTGTTAATGCGGATCTTTCTAGTATCATAACTTAGTTAGGTAGTGGTTTGAATCCTGCAATTGCTGAGTGTGTGTGGTGGTGTGTGAGTTCCTCTGAGAGTATTGCCCTTTTGGAGACAAGGCAAACATCTTAAAAGTGTTATATTCCTGTTTGCCAAGTCTGATGATGTCAGCATTCTACAAATATAGCAGTGGAGATGAAAACTCCCACTGAAGCATATAGCGTGTCGTATTAATGCATATTTCTCTAGTATCATAAGGTAGGTAGGGGTTTGAATCCTGCAATTGCTGAGTGTGTGTGGGGGGTATGTGTCTGTGTGAGTTCCTTTGAGAGTATTGCCCTTTTGGAGACTAGGCAAACACCTTAAAAGTGTTATATTCCTTTTTGGCAAGTCTGATGATGTCAGCATTCTACAAATATTGCATTGGAAATAAAAACTCCTAGTAAAGCATATAGCACGTTGTGTTAATGCGTATCTCTCTAGTATCATAACTTAGTTAAGTAGGGGTTTGAAGCCTGCAATTGCTGAGTGTGTGTGTGGGGGTATGTTTCTATGTGATTTCCTGTGAGAGTATTGCCCTTTTTGGAGACTAGGAAAACACCTTAAAAGTGTTAAATTCCTGTTTGGCAAGTCTGATGATGTCAGCATCCTACAAATATGGCATTGGAAATAAAAACTCCCAGTAAAGCATGTAGTGCATCATGTTAATGCGTATCTCTGTAGTATCATAACCTAGTTAGATAGGGGTTTGAATCCTGCAATTGGTGTGTGTGTGTGTGTGTGTGTGTGTGTGTGTGTGTGTGTGTGTGTGAAATTCCTGTTTGGCAAGTCTGATGATGTCAGCATCCTACAAATATAGCATTGGAAATAAAAACTCCCAGTAAAGCATGTAACGCATCATGTTAATGCGTATCTCTGTAGTATCATAACCTAGTTAGGTAGGGGGTTGAATCCTGAAATTGGTGTGTGTGTGTGGGGGTATTTTTATGTGTGATTTCCTCTGAGAGTATTGCCCTTTTTGGAAACTAGGAAAATACCTTAAAAGTGTTACATTCCTGTTTGGCAAGTCTGATGATGTCAGCATCCTACAAATATAGCAGTGGAAATGCAAACCCCCACTAAAGCATATAGCGCATGGTGTTAATGCATAACTCTCTAGTATCATAAAATAGTTAGGTAGGTGTTTGAATCCTGCAAGTGCTGGATGTGTGTGTGTGATACTGTTGGTGAATGTGTTGAGTGTTTAGCTTTTACTACTGTATGACATATCAGTATAACAACAGTATGTGCATTGCACACTTCAGGTATCTGTGTGACAAATACATATATGTACATGTGACCTCAATTAGTTCATATGTATGAAGCCTGCTTTCTACATGAATACATCTGTCACCTATGACAGATTGTGCTGCTGCTTCTCAGACCTTCGGTCACATATGTATGTTTGTGACAAGGCCAGCCACTGTAGTGATCTGTGGCCTAGATCATCTGTGTCACGCACACCCATGACAGTTTCTATAGAGTAGTGTGAGTGAGGGTTCATGCCTTGGGTATATTTCAGACATGTTCAAACACAACAAAAATCTGTCAATAATGGACATTCATTATAGGTGTACAACAACTTTGTGGATATGCATACAGACCCCTTATTGGTTATGTGATACACCGAGGGACTTCAGAATACCTATGGAAATGTGAATACCAAAGGACAGATGACATAATACTTGGTTGTATGTACACATCGGTACCCGTTCTACATGTTTGGGGCTACTACCTATGTGGTACTGTCGGGATACTCTGTTTAACAAATGTGGATGACTATGCTATATTTGGCTTACAGCTTTACAGCATGGGTTGGACAACAGGTATCTGTGGAGGATAAGTGTCTCATCCAGAGAATGCATTGTAGGCTGCTGTATGCATTTCCAGATGTGGACAGACATATCCCAAGTGTGTTTGCTTGTACCTAAGAGGGCTATATGCCAGACAGAAGTAGTCCCAGGAATGGGTGGTGGTCAATACCACTGGCTACTGGTATAATACAGTGCTGGACGGATCCAAATGCTACTGAGTTCCCTACATGTGTGTGTCAGTTGTCAAGACATCATCTAACGATTGGTCATGGTCAGGCTGTTGAGGTTGTGTACACTACCAGTATGCAAACCAATGACAGATAGTAACAGTATCACCCACAGCATAGTGTCAAACCATGTCATACACACATGTGTACCCAAGTTAAAACATATGTGTATTAAAATGCATACTGGCCACCAATAGAAACAATGAAGTTTTGACACTGTGTAATACAGGGCATGTCACCCTTCCCATGTGTCCACTATGCACATACATGCAGACAGTGCACCTTCACCATGTTCACAAATGTACACCTGCAAATCTGTACTGCACACATCACACATGTACTGTCCACTCACCAACACATGGTGCCAAAACAACACACATCCGCCAAGTGGCACATGGGCGGACAATACATTTTTGGAATTAACACTGTTGTAAACAATGCTACATTGATTATCATAGCTTTAATGCATCATGCCTGCTCAAATATACCTACAGGGATATCATTACACTGTACTGTTGACAACATGCTAACATTGCTACACTGCTATAAAGTCACCCTGTGCATCAGCACCATGTTAGCCTGTTCCTGCATCAATGTTACAGATGACAGGAGGTGGCACAGTTTCATCATATGCACAGCGTGTGTTGCTGGTTTCCCAGAGCCCGACATTGACCCATCCAATCGACATCTATGTGTGTGTGTGTGTGAGAGACAACAGTACAGCATGGGTCAATGTTGATGTGATGTGTGTGTGTGTATGTGTTAGCCCTAGGTATTTGTATTATGTGTGTGTGTGTGTGTGTGTGTGTGTGTGTGTGTGTGTGTGTGTGTGTGTGTGTGTGTGTGTGTCTGCATGCACACAGTTCCACCATGTGGCTGCCGTATACGGGAGGTTGTGGGACAGCCACAGACTGTACCTGCCAGGCTGTACAGATCACCGTCTCTGGCCAGGGACAGAGTACCTGTGCCTGGCAGGGGTGCAACGGACAGTATCGGGTACTAAGCCAGACTGGGTACTATCATCAGAGACAGAGGCATGTCGACTGGACCCATGCCCCTGTGGGGACTGGCCAGAGCCACGTGCTCGTGGTCTTCTATGATGGTCTATTGACAGCCCTGCTCCAACATTGCTGGGGCTGGTACTGCCACTACGGGAGCGGCTGTGACTTGTGTGTCATCCGCGATGACTGCCAGCCGATGATGTTGCTGGAATATGTCCACGTCGACGTCTTGGCCATCCTGCACTGTCCTGGCACATGGACATTACATTGCAGAGGACATCTAATGTCTCCCCCCAACGTCTATCAATGACCTCGGTGTAGTGACGCACTGCACCCGCAAGGTCACGGATACTGTCATTGATAGCGGTGTTATGGGCCCTCTGCGCCCTCAGTCCCTGTTTGGTGTACCATTCCATACGTGCCTGTGCCTGCATAACAGCCCAGAACATACTTGAGGTTGTAAGACCTGTGGGGGCACGTCTGCCAGTGGCATTACGACCAGAGGTGCTCCCATGAGAACCCCTGGACATCTGCCTATGTGGTACCATCCCAGAATTCTGGGTATGGCTGCTGTGAGGGGTTGCATGTGCCATAGATACCACACTATCCTGGTCAATGCCTACTGTATGCTGTCCCTCAGCTAAGGCCATTGGTGATGAGGGATGTATTGGCAGTATGAATGTGCACATAGATGGTGTGGAAAGCTGTGTACTGTTGATTGGCGGAACAACAACAGACCCTGTTAAACCTGCCTGTGCCACAACACATGTTTCATCATCTCCACTATTTGTGGCAGTGTCTTCAGGTTCCCTGCTGCACTCAACCAACACAACCTCAGCACCTGTGAGAGGGAGACAGGAAACACAATTTACAATCTGTACATGATGTTAGCACACATGCACACATGCACACATGAACACATGCACATATACACATGTGCACACATGAACACATGAACACATGCACACATGCACACATGCAAACATGCGCACATGTACACATGAACACATGCACACATGCACACATGCACACATGCACACATGCACACATGAACACACGCACACATGCATACATGCACACATGCACACATGAACACAAATACACTACCCACTAAAGTAGACACACACACACACACACACACACACACACACACACACACACACACACACACACACACACACACCAACAGCAATACAGAACATACCCATTAGTGGTTGATGGTGGAGTACAGTATCACACGCCAAAGAGTCCTATCACACGTGTCAGCATGCAAGATGTGTGTTGCTCAACAGCATGCAGTGCGACTGTAGAGAGTCCTTGTTATAACAGTATACATCTGTTTTATGCATGTGTGTTGTTCAATGATTGGCCTCACCCTGGAACACAATGTGTACATGGACACAACATTGCTGTGCATGTATTACATGCTTTTCAATGTCCTGTGCACCATCACTCACAGATATACATACATGGATGGATGCACACAACTGTCAGGTGTATAGTAATGAATGCTATGTGTTGTACTGTAGTTACTGTAACTGGATGTAGTGTAGTACCATGAGCCATCATCAGGCAGCATCATGTGGTCACTCAAGGCCACTAATGTGTGCCACACTGGCAACTATCTTGTTGTACCTGAACTGCTGCACTGTGGCTACATCAACCATTTCACAGTCAGTTGTTACATGGGTATGTAAGGTGTTTAATAGGGAGCATTGCCTAACATGAATGTCTTGTTTGTTGAAGAGTTTTGCAATGCCCCATGATAGGCCTCTACTCCTCAGGTATAGTATGTGTGCTGTGTGGATGACATTTGGGATACTGGAGCCTGACCTCACAGCAGGTGTCTACATATGCCATGTGTATGATATTTACATGTACTGTGTATGACAAGGTGGTTTATGTTGTGTGCATGTGTATTGACTCTGCCTATACAATGTCCACTACAGTGTACCACAATGGTTTGGGATGCTCTGTGTATAGCATGTGTTTGAGGCAGCCACTCATGCTACTGGGATGTGCATAGTCCCACAGGAAACTTGCAGAGCATGCATTATGTGTAGGTGTTGTACATGTGTAAATGGCCTGAAACCCACCTATGACATGCACATGTTATTTGCCATATGAAATGTAGAACACTCACCAGCATGGGTCTGCTGTCTTACTGTCACACCAGAGGGACCTACAAGGATATGAGACAGTTTGTCAGTGTCAACAAATGTGACATTGCTGCTGTGACTTTGCAATTTTACAGTAGTACAATGGTTGACAGTCACAGGCATACAGATTATGTTCAAAATTATCAGTATTGCACAACACCAGGTTCCACATCTTCCAAAGATGCAGCACACATCTGACATATGCATGTTCTAACAATCGAGCTAACAGTAGTCTACAGATATGGCATGTTACTTGCACACTCGCAGTCAACTTGCTGGGTGAGTCCGGCCTCCATGATGACACATGTTTGTTGTAGTGGTTGGCCAGCAGCCACCACGCTGAGGAGCAGCTCTTCCACTCTGGTGAGGGGCGGGTGTGATGCTGCACCACCACCTGTGGCAAGCTGTTGTCTGCGGACATCAGAGGCATGCTGCCGGACATGTCTGATTAAATCACTGCAGTGATGGCGTACCTGCTCATAAGTCCGGTTATGCATGCCTACGTCATTAACACGACGGACAACATCCTGCCACAGTGCAGTACGCTCATGCTGGTCCTGGCTGGTTCTGGAGAACAGCAGGGTGTGATGTTGTACTAGTGTGGATATGATTACTTCCTCCTCTTCAGGGGAATAGGCAGGGTTGCGATGATGAGACATGGGAATAGGCAGGGTTGCGATGATGAGACATGTCCCTGGAAGAAAATAAGACAATTATTGTGAGCAAGTCTTGTGGCACACTTAACATTCTAAAGTACAGATATCAATGAAATGACATATTTAGCAACCTATTGGCTGTCAGTAGATACACACTTTTAATCCCACACATCAGTGCTCAGGCCACAACTGCCTGACAGTGCCTGGCACGTTCTATATATTAAACCATGTTCTGCACAGCAACAAAGTGAAACCAGCATGTAAGACTATACAACAGCACATAGCACACTGTATGTGATACAATGCTCCACCTAGCTACAGGAGGTTTATATGAAGCTAATGCATACGGAATATTGTCATCCATTGAAATGATTGTAAAGTACAGTTACAGTACTACCAGTACACCACACTACTTGTTGATAGCAAACCCCTAAGTAACATATGTGCACATTCATCAATGTAGGTGGCATACTGCTGTACTACACTATACATGTTGCTAGATATGCACTTATATCCTGTAACACACATACGACCCAGGCCATGTTACAGGCATACCCACACACACATCAGACATACCTACAAGAGACAAAGGTATGGCAACCCAGATAAGCTTTACCTGTGTACCATACAGTACTGTGTGCCAGCACTTACCAAACCTTCTGCCTGAGGTATGTAATGTGTGTGGACTACAGGTAACAAACAAAACAGTGTTTCAAAGCAATGTGGATATACACCATATTGTGATGTTTATGCCTAAAGCTTCAGGTAGTACTACAGTACATACAGGATTTGTATTCGCTAGTGTCAACAATCAATGAGCATACATGTACTGCTTTAGCCTACAATGGCACACTCCAGTCAACACCATGGGACTATGTCACACCGTATACCATACTGCTTTTGCTGCCTAGCAATAGCATACATATCTTTTGTGGGGATCATAGCTAGAACACTACATACCATGATATAAACATTTACCCACTAGGCTATCACACATATACACAACATTGACACATTCACCTAGACATTCACCATCACACTCAGTCAACCTCACATAGTAATCAATGCAACATGTACATGTGTGTGTGTATCAGGTCATAGGTAGCTCATAAACTATTAGGTGTAGGGCCTATAGAAGCCTAGCCATACGGTACCCTGCCCTTCAACACCCATGTAATTTAAGTTCATGTGCCCCTATCATGCAGAGCCACAGAGGTGATTCCCGGGTTGTATTTCCTATGTCACATCCATCCATCATGATTATTCATGATGACTGCTAATGAGGACAATTCTTTGCTATTGATAGGTAGTTAGTTCCAGTGTGTGGTATGTGTCTGAGATGAGCATGTACCACTCCAGCATGTTCTGCTTTTTGATGTTACAAGGTTTAGATCAGTACAGTGTGTAGCTTGTAGGGATTTGGATCTGTTGACATGGAGCATGTCCAACAGCTGTGGGTTTGGCATAGCTTTGTATGTTAGGCAGAGGTTGGCTCTGGGTGTGTGGTATGTGACACAGTGTAGCTGTGGTTTTGTAAGACAGTCTGCATAAGGCATCTATTTGAATCTGGTAATACTCTTTGTGATGTTTGTGCCTGGTGTCTACAGTTGCTGTAGATGTCTTCTGAGGTACATACCAAAATGCCCATTGTACTCTATGATGGGTGTTATGACGATGAGTAGAGTGGAACACTGACCTCGGCCATTAAAAATTAGAATTGGGGAACATATGAGTAACATCAGAAACAAGAAAATTACCAATGCTCTTTACCAACACACAGTTAAACATCCCACGGCCAAATTTAAGTTTACTATTATTGATCGGATAGTTGGTGATAGAAGTCACCAACAAGGATGGGAAAATATTTTGACACAAAAAGAAAAATATTGGATTGTACACTTGGGTGCATTATTCCCCCCTGGTATTAATGACCACCTTTAGTCTATCTGTATAGGTATGGTACCTTGTTGACCAAATACATACACATTTGTCTCTTTACACATATTCTTATACGCATATAAATATATTATTTAATGTTATATAATTTTTATTAATATAACATGCAGTTTTCCGACTATGTATGTTATTATGATTTTTCTTCTATGACTTTTTCCTTTTTGAATGCATATATTTTATTTTTGGTGTTTTAAGGTCTTATCAGACCATAATACTGTATTTTGGTGTGTAGGTCTTATTAGACCATTATACTGCATTTTCATTGGATGATTTCTGTTCAACTGATACTATAAATAGTATCAGGTGCATTTGTTGGCTTTTTCACTTTTTTTCTATGCTCCACTGAAGAAGGGGTAACCGAAACCGGTTTGGAGCTGGATATATTTTTATATCCTATGTGTTTTTTCTAATAAACCATTTTGGGACATTCATTGCTGGCCGTTGTGTGTTTTAGTAGTTTGGTTGGCCGTGCATTGCTCCACGTGAGAGGTTTGGTGTGGTTGTATATTATTTGTACCTCTCTGGGAGCCATTTTGTTCCAGTTGCATGGGAGAAGACTCTTCACCAGGGGGAAGTAACTTTTAGCTATGAGAGACGCCAACGAATGTTTGTATCTCACTCCTGACGTTTCATCAGGGTTTTTGTAAACTATGTGTTCATCTGTGGACTATTTATTTGTGTCGGAAGCTGGTATGGCGTATTCGAGGATCGTATTTACCATCCTGGGTTAAGCGAACTAAGAAGCAAGCTTCAGTTTTACGTCAGACATTGTGTTTTTGTACTTTTGGGCTTGGTTTGGTCGGATATCGGACATTTTTCTCATTTCAGGTACTTTTTATGAAGAACACTTGGTCGTTAAGTGTTTTTCCTATTTCGAATCCACAATTGACACTTTTTTTGTGTGTAGAGGTGGCACGCTTTGGTCGTTGAGTGTGACTGTGCAGAACGGATTACATTCTTGTTTTTGGGAACTACATTGCAGGAACTTTTCAGATTTAAGCACAGTGCTCCATTGGCATGGAACCATGATGGGCGCAATGAATGAAGAATAGTGACTGATTCAGTATACATATTTTTGTATTTTGTTAAATGTGCTATTATAACCTTTGGCAACTTTTAGACATGTTTTGATCATTAGGCGGCAGTGTTTTTTGGCCACATATTATATATTTACGGGAGTGCCAATTGATTAGGTGAGTGAGCCTTTTGGTCCCAGTCACATTCTATGTTGCATTTTTATGCATGAGTTGCCTTTTCGGCTTGCCCATGTTGTATAGTATTAGGATTGGGAATCCATTTTGTGGCGACTATTTAATTTAGAGGGAATCAAGGCATTTGTGGTCGTAAAATAATGCAAGTCTGTTTTGGATCTTTTGTGCTTGATGTTACAGGGGATTATGATAGTACTGCACATGTCTCTTCATTTATTTGCTAAAATCTGTTTTTAGGAACCAACCCCCTTAGTGGTTTCCATTTACCATATGGGCTTATTTACTAACTGGATGTATTCAGACATTTTTGGATTAAGCTACGGTGTTTTCATATTACCGATTATTTTCGGTTTTATGTGGTAACACCTTTGTAGGCCTGTTTCGGGTTATTTTTGTAACGCATCCAATTAGTTTACAGCTTGTTGATTAATGTCTTTTGGTCATGTTATACAACCTAAGATACCCCATATATCTATGATTTATGATGTTGAAGGGGTTCATTTGATTCATGTTAGCACCAACATGCATGTTTTACTATTCTAGTAGGATTTATAGGTCTTTTGTTATACCCTGATGTTGGGGATACTATTCACATTATATAGATACAGTATGTTGTAGAATTATTACAACATTATTGACCATCATCTGATACTCCATATACTGGTTATTGGGGTGGTGGAAATACAAATTTGATGTATGACTAAGACACTGGTCACAATATTGGTATTTACACAGCTGCTTTGGGCTGATTGAACTACTAGATAATACTAATTAAACAAAACTATTACATCTAACATTTTTACCTTTATGTAGATGATAATATTCATATTTGTATTATTATACAACTATGTGTTTGATCATACCTATTATGACCTAAGGATGTCCTTTTCTATGTAGCAATTTTCCCAATATGTCCTTTGTATTTTAGGTTTATGTTTCACAATTTGTGGACATACCAAATTGATGGTTGATTGAGACTATGGTCACAATACTGGTATTTATACAATTGTTTTTTGGCTGATAGAACTACTAGACAGTACTAAGCAATCAAACCTATTACATTCAATATACCATCTAGCGAATGGTGATGTCTAGATAGATTCTTCTGAACAGTGGGTCCAATATTATTACTATTTATTATTTAACAACTACGATCATTGATTCCTTGCTTTGGTTATTTATGGTCACATATTCATGTCCCAAAGGGAGGATAGGAATTTTTGGATTTAGCCTATTTTTGGTGCAATACTGCTTTATGATATAGTTGGACATTGCTTATCTGTTACTTCCCCTGAGATACTGGTATTTTATTTTATATTTAATACCAATTGGATTTATATTATTCCTATCATTTTTGGGTAGGTTCCTCTTTGGGCTCCTTTTCTGTTCTGGCACCGCACCTTTTTCCATTTTGTCACACTGGGTCAGTTCATTATGAATTTGGACAGTATTTTGCAGGGTATGTGTGCTGATAGGGAGGATATCCAAGTCTTCGGACTGGAATCTATCTCAAGCAACAATATCATGGACCAACAGACTGCTCCTTCAAGTAATGGATGTCAATCTGCCTTCTTCAATTTAGAGAAAGCCCTTAAAGGGCTAAGAGCAAATATTTGGCATTTACGTCTCTTCAAGGCCTATTTACATAAAAAACTAGTACCACGTGGACTTAGAATTAAGTTAAAACCCATGGTCAGCAGATCTGAAGAGAGGTTGACCAATGAGTGGTTTGAGGCAGTTCAAGAAGGATCTATGAAGTTTGTACAAATACTGTCAGATTATTATGAAAGGACAATAGATTCAAACATTGCTGAGATTAAAGATCTAAGCAGTATTTGTAAACAATTTGAATCTAATAGTAATTATGGTACATTGGTAGCCAATTTATCTAGGGAATTGACTCAGTATGACAAACTGACGAAAGAAAGAAAAGTCAAAAAGTTTAATCGGGACGTCAATGATTATGCTAGGGGACGCCCTTTTGAACTTCAGAAGTCAGTCAGATTTAAGGACATGACTATGGGCAAAGGCGGTGCCAGAACAAGGAAACGACCTAGACCAATTCTTAAAAATAAGGAGCAGACATATACCAGTACCTCGGGTGATGAGTCTTCCCCCACTGATAGTGAGGGCATTACATCTGACCATTCACCTTATAAAAAGTAATATACCTACCCCTTTTGGGGTAAGAAGAAAGCTTGACGGGGAGGAAACACCATAATAGGTCCGGATTTGGAATCAATGGATGGAATAGTTCAAGCTTTTCTAAAATAGATGAAACTACTTTTCATAATGTCCTTAATTTGTCTAAGGTTGAGCTCACTCTGGAACAAGAAGCAATCCTCAATAAAGGCTTAGGGTTTGTACCTGGTTTCTTTTGTGATCAATACCAAACAGTAAATGATGTTTTGGAATTTTGCTGTTTGAATCTTAAGATATTTTTTTCTGATAAGGTGAACAACATAGCTCAAAGATCTACTGAGTTTAGGTTTCTTAAATCTACATTCCAACCTCCTGCTAATACGCATGTTACAGCTTTTCAACAGGCTGTACTTAGGGACTTACATTTTCCACCTTATGGCTTCAACATTCTCAAAGATAACATTCATGAGACTGAAAGACAGGCGCTTGAGGAATTGAGAAATAATAATGACATCGCGATTGTTAAGGCAGACAAAGGTGGTGCGGTAGTGGTTTTGGATATGGATTATTACACACAGGAAGGGTTACGACAGTTATCTGATAACAAATGCTATATGAAAATGGATATCGATCCCACCACTACTTTCAAAAAAGAGATAGATAATTTCTTGAGTAGTGCAGTTGAGAATGGTATTTTATCTACTACCATTGTCAAAGACTTGACAGTTAAAGATCCAAATAAACAGATACTGTACTTACTTCCTAAAATACACAAATCTTTGACCTCCCCACCTGGCCGACCTATTGTGTCTGGTCATGGTTCATTAACTGAACCACTTTCAGCCTTTTTGACAGAACACTTGAAACCACTGCTTGTCCATGTGAGAGCCAGAATCAAGGATACCACACAATTTTTACAAATCATAGCTGAGACTGAAATTGAATCCAACTGGCTGCTCTGTACATTAGATGTAAAATCATTATACACCAGTATCCCACATTGGGCGGGTCTCCAAGCATTACAGTTTTGGCTTGAACAATCTAACTTATATCCTCCTGGATTCAATACACTTCTGATTTGTATGTGTGAGCATGTTCTGAATAAAAACATATTCTTTTTTCAAGGCGAATGCTATTGGCAGCTACAAGGCACTGCAATGGGGGCATCCTTTGCCCCTATATATGCAGACCTGTTCATGGCCTACTTGGAGGAATATCTAATATATGATACATCTCACAACATTTACATTGTAGAAATGGATATCTGGCGTAGATATCTTGATGATTGTTGGATGGTGTGGCAGATACAGAATATCTTAAAGAATTTGTGGATTACCTGAACAGTAATATTTGGGGCATTGAATTTACAGTTAATAGCAAAAGGACTACCATTGAATTTTTGGATGTTAATGTGTATAGGAAGCCTGACAACACACTAGGCACTAAAATATACAGGAAATATCCTGAATACAATACATTGTTACATGCCTCAAGCATGCATCCCCGCCACACTGTCCGGAACATCCCTAAATCTCAATTTCGCCGTATCAAAAGAATCAATTCCAGTCAGGATGATTATGAGCTAGCCAGTTCGGATCTTGTAAATAGATTCCTTGATAGAGGGTATTCTGATTTTGATATTAGATCTGCCAAATATTGGTCTGATAAATTAACTAGGAACCAGCTTTTGGAATACCAGGACCGTCAGAAAAACAAAAAAGGTGACGAGGTCTTGAGATTGGTTACCACATATGGCAGAAACAATCAGATTATCAGAGGAGTTGTGGACAGAAATTGGAATATCTTGATGGCTAATGATATTCTCAGACCATATCTTGGGACACGTTGCCAATTTTCTTACAGAAGGGGCAAAACTTTAAGTTCTATTTTTTCACATTTCAAACATCATGGTAGTGGAGGGGCCCGGTATAAACAATTAACAATGACGGGCAAAGAATTGATTGGTACTTTTCCTTGTGGACATTGCATGTCATGCACTGACATTAATAAAACAAAATCCTTTAGCAGTGCTAATACTAGCAAGGTTTATGATTTAAATTTTTTTGGGAACTGTTCGATGAGTTGGGTGATATATCTTGCCACTTGTCAATGTTCGGCATTTTATGTAGGAAAAACCTCCCGGCCATTAAAAATTAGAATTGGGGAACATAGGAGTAACATCAGAAACAAGAAAATTACCAATGCTCTTTACCAACACACAGTTAAACATCCCACGGCCAAATTTAAGTTTACTATTATTGATCGGATAGTTGGTGATAGAAGTCACCAACAAGGATGGGAAAATATTTTGACACAAAAAGAAAAATATTGGATTGTACACTTGGGTGCATTATTCCCCCCTGGTATTAATGACCACCTTTAGTCTATCTGTATAGGTATGGTACCTTGTTGACCAAATACATACACATTTGTCTCTTTACACATATTCTTATACGCATATAAATATATTATTTAATGTTATATAATTTTTATTAATATAACATGCAGTTTTCCGACTATGTATGTTATTATGATTTTTCCTTTATGACTTTTTCCTTTTTGAATGCATATATTTTATTTTTGGTGTTTTAAGGTCTTATTAGACCATAATACTGTATTTTGGTGTGTATGTCTTATTAGACCATTATACTGCATTCTCATTGGATGATTTCTGTTCAACTGATACTATAAATAGTATCAGGTGCATTTGTTGGCTTTTTCACTTTTTTTCTATGCTCCACTGAAGAAGGGGTAACCGAAACCGGTTTGTAGCTGGATATATTTTTATATCCTATGTGTTTTTTCTAATAAACCATTTTGGGACATTCATTGCTGGCCGTTGTGTGTTTTCTCTCATCCATGTATGACACACCTTTTGTGATGACATGTGGACCGTACATGGTTTACATGACCAGTGTGGCACTGTGATTGTCAAAAGGGACACTACTGTCCACCTGTGTCCCGTGGTCTCTTATCACAGTTTTGGTATGGAGTAGACTACCACCTATGTGGTAGTTAATGGGTAAAGGGTTTTTAACAAAAGGGATGGCAATACATTTACAACATTGCGCTTGAGCGTACATATCAACATCCACTGGTGTACATATAGATTTACATGTAGGCACATATACAGTCCACCTTTCATGATGGGAATATCAGTTATGCAAGGGTTGAGAGAGATACAATTATGTAACAATTTTGCACAGTCTTGTGCAGAATGCATTGAGGGTATTCTCAGGCCATGTATCTTTAGCAGGACTCCCTGTCTGGAAGACTATAAACCTAGCAAATCATACCCACAGCGTTTAAACACCACATGTCATTTACCAGCACTGTATGCTGTCTTGTTTGCCACACACTACAACCTACATGAAAATATGCACATAACAACCTTCACCAACATATATATGTCTACCCTTCACAAACAGTTGCAGTATGTACCTTGCTTTATGCACATGTTAAGATGCTAATATATCAGACACATAACTATCTCTACATATGTGTGTGCCATACACACACAAGGTACACACTGTTGTACATCTGTGGACCTCACAGATGACCTGTTGGGCCTTGCTACAACATGAACAGTTGTCACATGTGTGAATGGCAGTAATATTACAGGGAGTATTCATAGCTGCTAATGCTACATTACTATACTAGCCTGGTACAGCAGTTGCCAATGCTAAGCTACACATTATATGACTATCATGCATGTGTTACTCTGTCACATCCATGTTTATATAGCTGTTTGCACTACTCCCCAGACAGCCATTGTACACAGTTCTGTGTAGATGTATCAGGTGCAATGTAATGATTGCATGTGGGGATAGCAAGTACAGTCTGTTTTTATAGGTATCAGCACATGTGCGTGTGATGACCTCTGCACCAATTGGTGCACAGCATTTGGTAAATGCATACAGCCTGCTGTGTGGTAATTGCAGTACTCACTGTCATAGCAACCCAATGCTATAAAATGCTAGGTTTTGTAGGTGTAGCCCTGTCAGATTTCCAGAGTGGGGCCCATGCTTGTTTGCTGTGTACACTGTTGTTTCAGTCAGAAGGTTGGTATACTTCTTATATCTGAAGCTAGAGGTGTAGACAGTGATGTACATGTTGTACTCAGACCTCACTGTTGCCACTTCCAGTACAGAGCTATCAGTGTAGTGTTTAAGTCACCCTTACAAATGTTTACACAAGATATATGTGAGTATGTAGTTTCATTTCTACTTATGTAATTGACTGCCATACAAAAGTAGTTATTAAGAAGTATTCGTCTGACTGATGTACTCACTTCTGCAGGGTTTGTGTACTTTTTATTGTTGACATTAGCACAGGAGTCTCAGGTAAACTGGACAATTCCACTACTGAGTATGCCTACCTACATCCTTGGTTGACCCTAAACACGCATATATTTAAAATATGGGGGGGGGGGTGTAGACATACAGAGATCATTACATCTTATTGTGTGAGTGTTATCTTACTGGACTTAATGGATTGGTGTGTACCTGTTGGTTTATCAAGGCAGGTGGTCTGTCTGCATAGGTCCCAACTGTGAACCTATCCAGATGGCGGACATATGTTAGCCTGTTATTCTTTGTCTGTGCAACCCACAGGTGTTTTCAGCACTGGTACAATGGCATTGTTACAGTCAGTTGCTACCAATACATGGCTAGATCCTTTGGTATTTCTGTGTTGTACTCCTACATAAGGGTATGCTTGTGGAAGTCCACACAAAGCTGTTTGCAGAGTGTGTAACAGCAGATGAGCTGATATGCCTGTGTGTTTGTGCCTCTGCCAGGCCTATGAAACACTCAGATACATATTTGTTTGGTGTCAGGGATAGGTAGTTAAATGTGAGGTACACCTTCCAACTGATACAGACAGTAAGTGTAGACTTGAGTGAAGCAGTGCATGTGGATTTGTAGTCCTTTTATGAAGTACAAGCGGTGTCTACTGTTATTATTGTGATTATTCATTGTGTAATACAGCACCTCTCTGACTGATGTCAGTACTTTTCAGAGTGATTCAGAGGGACACAGCTAAAATATGTTTCACAATCAGGAAGTATGGCCTCTTCCCTAATCAGATATGCCAGTGTTTGCCCTGCTATGATACTGTGTGGGGGTTGCAAAGTGCCTCAATAATATTATTTGCTGCTAGAATGGCTACTTCTCTTATCACAGTCATGTAATGCAATTCCACAACTATTGCTGGTAGAGATCCACAGAACAAGCTTTGTGTTATGGCCTTCCTATCTTCCCTTTACATTCACTCATAGTTTTGCATGATATATTTATTTCAGCACCAAATTATTGTATATCTGCTGTGGCTTAGTGGTACTTCATGCAGTCAAGTGTGTCCAAGGTCTGGGGTTCGAGACTGACAGAGGTGTTTTATTTTGCTGCTGAACAGAACAAGGGCCCTGACATACAGAGTGATTAAGGCACTTTTAAGCAGTTGTAAGTGGGTTTGCGCGATGCTTAGCAATACTTTGCTAAGCGCACACATGCACACACTCGCTCAAACCCGCTAACTACTGTTTAAAAATGCTTACTCCCGCTAACCCCCATGCTAATTTCTTTGAAAGAAAAGAAAATGGGGAGATAGGAAAGTGGTGAAAAAGGGGGCACAATGAGGAAAGACAGTAGGGAAACCAGATCAGGATGTGCAGGACAGGTGTAGGGAAGGTCCATAGCTGCCCCTTTCTTTACCAGCAACAGCTGTGCATATGTTACAAATTTGGAGTGAAATTTGAAACCTTCCACCCCTGAGAGAGGGGTGAGGACAACAAAGTATGTTGTACTGCCAATTCTAATTATCAGTTTACATGTCCAGCAGACATGTGTGCGGAATGGGCAGCTATGTATGGGGCGTAATTTTTTTGTGGGTACAGATTGCCCTTTTTTTTTTTTTTTTACAGGTGAGAGTGGAATGTGAGGTAGAGGAAGTAGGAATATTTGGGAAGGTAGGTTGGGGAGGTAAACAGACAAGACAAACAAGATGCATACAGGGGCGGAGTATGACACATGGGGTGGGTGAACACAATTGACGGAAACGGATGTTTGGAAATCGCAAGACCATGAGCCCACAGATGGTAACAGTGGGACTGAGATCCCCACCCATGGGCAGTCACCAATGAACCTTCACAGACCCGAGGGTGGCTGTGCTGGGGGCTGCGTAGGAGGGGCAGGCTCACCCGTGAGTCACACCACTCTCGCCTTGAGCTGGCATAGGTGATCAGCGACTAAACACTGGATCTCCCTATGCACCACAACCTGGACCCTTCAGAGGGTGACAGGTGGCCCTTCTCCACCCACGCTTGCAGGGGGGGATGAGCCCCATCCCCTGCAGTGCTTCCACCCAAAGGTGGCACAGGACCAACGGAGGAGGGTAGCCCGGGCTGGGCACCAGACCTGCTGGTACCAGGTGCAATCGCCAGCTGAGAAGGGACAGGTGGGTCCGCTGGGACTGGCCTTCCTATACGTTCTGTGACTAGGTGTGTTTAATTACAACATAGACAACAGCATTACAAATTAGTTGTAACAGCATGCAGTAATATTCCCATTAACCCAACACACCAGGGTTACAACAGTTGAACAGCAAGCATAACACATGCATATATTGAACGACGGTGGACATTACAACAGCATGCAGGGATGATTGGTGGCAACAGGCCACCAAGATTGTGGTATTTGAACAGGGCACATGCATCAAAGAAAATGCAGATTTTTATAGAACAATAGGACATATGTCCCAACAAATGTTTTGAGATTAGACATACCCATTGAGGTGTGGAATTGCATTGTTTATGCACGTGGAGTAGGGTGTAAAAAGAAACCTCCATTAACATCTTATTAGTACTTTTACTCTACACTACATTCCTATTGACTGCAGATGTATATCCCCTACATGTATTGTAACACTAAGCAGCGTGCATTAGATTGTGTAATGGGTTTGGCTAGTTCATTATATACCTGACCTATATCTGACATACTAACTGTCCAAGATGCAGTAGTTACTGCTACATAGTTGTCTTTTATTTTTATATTTATGTATCTACATATCTGGATGTGTTCACGTGACATTTCAGTTAATTTTCTACAGAACTCTACATTTCGTGCAGCACACTCACATTTCTGGGGAACAACTTGACAAGCTACTCGTGTGCCAGATTTACCTATGCATGACAGCCATTTACCAGCTGCTGAGGACTGTTATATGCTTCACAGCTACTGGCACTTCCTTCATCCACTTTATATGGGATTGCACAACTGTGGGTTGACAACACTTAATACAACAGTACTATTTATTTAATACAAGGGTACAACAGCATTTCAAAGTAAGTGACACATACACACTCCAAGTATTATACCTTTATTAATTACATTGAACACTCTTTTCTACAGGCTCTCTCCTTTATTTGATATTACAGTGCATACGGAAGACCAATTCAGGACATATTATACCTTTATTGATAGGTTACAACACTCTTTTTCAGGCTCGCTCATTTATTTTCTATGACAGTACATGCAGAGATAGTATTCAAGACTTATTTTACCTTTATTAATGGGTTACTACACTCTATTTCTAGCTCTCTGACTTATGTTATATAACAGTACATGCAGAGAATTTATTCAGGGCATTTTATAGCTGTATTATTGGGCTACAACACTTTTTTCATGCTCTCTCACATATATTATATAACAATACAGGCAGAATAATTACTAACCTGCCTGGTGGTGCAGCCTTAGCAGCCTATCTGCATAGACTTGCTGATTCACAGCACAGACACCTGCAGCTGTGATGTAAATGAAGGGATATTGAGACATACCTTTCCATTATTTAGACTATATTAGCAAGTCTTACATACTGCATTACATGGCTACCTACTTAGTAGTGGGGCATCTTGCATATGACAGGCCTCCTGGATCCATTGGTTCAGTAGGTCCTGCTTCCGTCTCTTCGGGTCTGCATGGTGGTGACGGATCTGCTCACCAGTCCGAGGGACGCCTGTGGCACTGGTGAGTTCATGAGCCAACCGGTTCCAAGCCTCTGCCTTATACTCCGTTCCTTGGAACTGGCCCTGCAGGAGTCAAGACTCATGATGATGGACTAGGAGCCATACCAGGTATTTTGACTCCTCAATGCCCCAGCGTTGCGCTTGAAAGTGAGTACCCTCTCCAGCACCAGACATTCTAACTGCAGATGGGAGCTACAATCAGTTATGGTGAGTATTCCCGCCTATGGAGCTTAAATATGCCGCATTTCCCACACTTTTTTGTGATTGGCCATTTTTGAAAAATCTCGGCTGACTGCAGACCTGCTTAGCAATGGTTAATCTACCATTTATAAGTATATGTATGTTAACAGTGGATGTTTATCCTAAGCTGTCATGACTTAGTGGTTCAGTACTTTGATTATGGTGCACAGTGTCCTGGGTTCGAAACTTGTCATTGCATTTTATTTTACTACTGTCCAGACAGGCTAGGGGGTGTGGCTGTGTTTAGACAACTTTGCTCAACATTGCTCCACGTTGCCCGACGCCCGACATTGCTCCACGTTGCCCTACGGTGCGCTGGTTAGCGCAGTGCACAGCTCCGTGCAAATTTATTGCGCTGGGTAAAGCACTGCTTAGCTGTAGGCAACTAGATTGTGCTGGGTAAAGTGCTGCTTAGCTGTGGGCAAATAGATTGCGCTGGGTAAAGTGCTGCTTAGCTACGAGCATTTATATGTCAAGATCCTTCTTACATTTCTATATATACATTTTGTTCACTGATACATAGGCCATTTCAATGCTTTTTAGTAAGATTTTAGTCATATATATATATATATATATATATATATATATATATATATATATATATATCAGGAATTATTTCACATGCTAATTTAAAACATAAAATTGAGAGGGGAGTGGTGGGACTCGAACCGTGAAAGCCTCCTCTTTGTGCTTTACCACTACGCTATTGCTATTTGGATTTATTTGCATAAACATTTGTTATTATGCTCTTCAATGTCGGCATTGCTAACTCTAGCTAAGCTATGGGCACACCCACGCAAACACTCGCAAATACGGGCAGCTATATTGGGAATTAGAAAAAATATATATATTTTACATTTTATAACTCTACTGGGGGATTACAATGTGAGAGAGTGTAGTGTTGGGTATGTTGACATTTGAGCGGACTCGCTCATGTGTGTTGACATTTCACAATTCAGACACTTGCAGGGGCATGGACCTTAGGACTGCTTGGCAGTCAGACATGCTCCCTGCCTTCATGCATGGTCCGTGTAAGACTTGGAGTGGAGTCAGTGTGCCCTCATGAATATGCTTGGCATGCTGACGTCAGACCGTTCAACTGCAGTTTCCGAGTAAGATTTATTTAGTCTTACACAGAGGTTTCCTGAATCCAGGGGATAATCTTTGTATACACTGCTATTTATAAATCATTTGACAATCATGAAGCATTTTTTTGTTTTCCTGTCCAACTGATCCGATACCTTTTGGGGCCAGTCAATCACTTTAAAACTGTAAGTTAAGACAGAAAGAGCAAATTGGTTTATAGCTTGGACTTTATTCTTAGATGTCAGAACTAATAGCCTTCTAAAAAAAGTTTTATTCACATTTGTTCATATTTTATTCTTTATCCTTCATCAATTCCTAAATATTTATATACTCCTCTTGCTCAAGTTCTTTTATATGACATTCGGGTCACAAACTGATATTTTCCTGGTGCTGCAGATTTCCTGCTTTAAAGGTTGCATTTACACATTTATCAAGATCAAACAACATTCTTGTATCATCTGAGAAAGTTTTGACCACTTGTAGTTGTAGTTTCAGTTCCTCATCTGATGAACTATACAGTTTTAAATCATCCACAAAAAAAAGGTGAGAAGTCTTTACACTTTGTTGTTTTCTGGGAGCCAAATTGTAGCCATGACCTGATCTGTTAAGTAAACGGCTTAATGGGTTAAGGGCAAGACAAAAGAGCAGCAGTGTCTTTTATCATGACTTAAAGTGGCTTGCCACTGTTTCATGGTCACTGTAATGCAATTGATCAGTGTAGGGTGTATCTTTTACATTTGTAGCCACTCTTTTATCCATGAATGTGTGATGCTGTCAAATGCGTTTTTTGTAGTCTAGCCATGCCATACTTAGATTCTTCCCCTTTTTACAGTTCTCCATTATGACTTTATTTAACAACAGATAATCCTTTGGTCCATATGACTTTCTTTTGTTATCCTTTTGTTCTATTGCCATGATTGAGTTTTCTTCTAAATTACTATAAACTCGGTCTGCATCAATTCTGGTCTATACTTTTTAGGACAGCTTGCAAGTTTGCTCTTAAGCAGGAGTATTGTTTTTCCTGTTGTTAACCAGGTTGGTATCTGTTCAGGGTGTGCATATAAATATTTCTTACTTATGGCTAAATCTTCACGTAAAGATGTTAATACTTTTAGCCAGAAGTTAGATACTGCATCTGAGCCTGGGGTTTTCCAGTTAGTAGCCTCTCTTAATTTTGTTTCAATTTCTCTGCCCGTTACTTCATCCCATTCCATATCCTGTAAATCTGAACTTCTTATTCTTTCTTTTACTTCTTCTATCCGTTTAGTATCTGTGTTATGTTCCTTAGGATCTTCATAGATATTTCTCCAAAATGTGTCTGTTTCTTCTTATTTTGGTGGTGTTTCTATTCCTTTTGCCTTGTTTCCCAATTCTGTATAAAACTTTTTGGGGTCATCAATAAATTGCTTATTTTGTACTTCTCCTTTTTATTCATCTGAGTATCTTCTAAGTTTTTTTTTTCTGCCTGTGCTGATAGCTTTACTTTATTATTTGCAATAGTGTACAATAGATCCTGATCTGTTCTGATACTGCACATTGCTTTCATCAGGTCTATCTTTCTAAGTATTTTTGTTGGTCTGTTCCCTCTTCTATACTCTTCTAACAGTGAGACTTCTTTTCTTAATTGCTTTATAGTTTTCTCTATTCGGTACTTCCATGGTGGTATTTGATTTCTCCCATTTCATACCTTTACTGCCCTGTGTTTTTGTGATAAGACTTTATCTGTTATTAATTTAGCTGCACAGTGATATATCCTATTTACTTCTGTTATATTGCATGAATTTCTATGAACAGTCCTGATTATTGTTTTCATTTGTTTCATCAAACGTCTAACATTTTGGGCCTTATTAACTTTCTTTAGTCTATTTCTTTCATTCATCTTAATATGTAATATGTCTGCTCATCTCTATAAAATCAAGCTGCTATTCCCTTAGATCCTTTTCTTCTAAACAGAGGGCACATTCTTTATTTTCCATTTCCTGTGGACATTCTACAGAAAGTTTCAGAGCATCTTCCTGTGGCATATTTTCTTCAGTTTCATCCTGTGTCATCCATTGCTCTTTTGTGTGGGAACTCACTGGCTTGTCACTCTACAGCATTGACTGCCTCAGAGTTACCACAATTTCCTGTTTCTTCCCTTGCTGTGCAACTTCAATGTAACTTTTATACTGGTTCCAACTGAAGGCTCCTAAGTATTGTCATATAGCAACTGACCAGATGTTTCCCATTCCACTGGTTTCTCTCTAATTTGGGGATTCATTATTCTATCCTGCTCTGGTGTTATCAGAGTTAGATTTTCTACACCAAAGCCTTTACTTTGCAGGTAATCCATAACCTCAATTCCTATTTCTTTAACTTCTCCATTAATGACCCAAAACTCTTTGAAATCCTTTACCAAACAGAACTAGTGATAAAGCAAACACCTGTTCTAAAGCCCTAAACCTACACTAATAAATCAACAAGACCAGCAGGCATGACAGACACCTAACCTGGAATAGGCTCCCCTTACATATCAAGCAGAGTACTTCCCTAGCAAACTTTAAAACCAGTCTGCATGACAGATGGGTTATTTCAGACTTTATATGGAAAGCCAGGGTATCATTTGGCTAGGCTTATATAGGCCCTAGGGCCAATAGCCTAGTACCTACCTATGAACCTATGTACCTATGTGAAATATGTGAAGGTGATTTGGCGTTTGCAAATACAACAGAACTGGAAAAAACGAACAAAAACACCAAACGCTATGCTGTCTTGAGACGCCTGAACATATCCAAAATATAATACTTGTCTGGATTAACAATTAGCTGAAAACGAAGTATGTACCTATGTGGAGAAAGTGTACTTAATGGGGGGCACTGCTAGTTTCCCACCAGTACTGGGTGATGTGGCAGAGATTCATTATGGTCTCTTTTGGCTGTAAGATTAGTAAGAACCTTTAAATATGAGATGAACTTTTTCATCTTTGGTTGCAAAAACAGAACTAATGTTATCTTTCATCTTACAGCCAAGAATCCTTTACAGATATGTTTGCATTTTTATTCACTGAGTTTCTCTGAAGAGGATAGCAGGAATGCAGCAACTACCCTCTGCTACTTTTAACATCTTGGCTAATGTTCATTTTAACTAACCAGTCAGCTGGATATTGCATTTATTACTGATTTTCTTTCTAAAAAAAAAGTCAACTGTCACAGTGCTAGTATATTTTACAAATGGCTATGTGTGTCAAGAGAAAGGCTAAATCTGATGCCTAAACTTAGTAGTTTCAGTTAATATGTACCTTTCTGTAAAGCTGGCAATATATCTGATAAATACTCAGTGCTATACTTGCTGGACATATTGTTTATTTAATGGTACTCCTTTTGAATTCTGACTTTTTGTAATAAATTGTTCAGTGAGTTAAAGCATTGCCTTTTAATTTTTCAGCTAAAGCCCTTGCATTTTGCGACTAGAGTTTCATCAGTGTCGGATGGGTTCAATACTATGACATAAAACTATTAACCCAGATTTTTTGTCATAGGATCTTACGGGGCAGACATTCAGCACATTAATGTGGTTGTATTATTATCTGTATGGCATTGGAGGTTCTATTTAAAATGTTTTCAAAACCTGTAATTTTTATGATTGTGAAGTTTTTTACTTAAGTTTATGATTTTGTCATTCCTGAGTTCTTCTAAACTTCAATTAACATTTACATTCAAAGAAAAGCATCGTCATAAAATTACAAGGTAAAGTAAAATATGGACTGCATATCAAGTTCATTTAATTTTAAAAAAGTAGATTACATACCGCACAAGGAAAACACAGACACGCAACCCATAAAATAACACTGCCCATTTAAGCCAACCCTTAAATATAAAATTAACGTGTTTTGGAACAAAAATCATTAAAATTTTAAAAAATCAAACAAATAATTAACTGCCTAGCCAGTCAGAAAATGACATTACTCTCACAATGGACCTAACTAAAAAAGAAACTACAATCCCTACAAGCTTTCATCACCTTAGAGAATGAAGACATATGTGCAGTCACTTAGACATGATTTAAAGCTGCAGGGAGCACCCCAGCAATGTAAGACTATAAAGTATTTCACACATTTAGACCAGCTACTACACAGGCAGGGACTAAAGGTGGAGGCATCTCGATTTAAATAAAAAATATTTATACCCATAGGCTGATCAAACACTTGAACTTCTCCATGTTCAAATCATCATAGGCAAAATCCCATACCCCTTCATTGCATGCTATAGTCCCCCTGTATGACAAAAGAAACCCATAACATGTATTTAAACTTACTGGAGGCACTCACCATCCAACCCAATACCATATTCATGGGTGACTTTAATTACCTTACAATTAACTGGAAATCATATACAACACCAAACATGCAGACACAGGAATTCCTGGATCTTGTAAACATAAACTGATTTAACCAGACTGTCAATAAACTGTCCAGGGGGTGCAAATATACTAGATCTGATCCTCAGTAATATGAGAGAGCTCTGCACACCTCCTAGTGTAATGTCCTCTCTGGTAAGATCAGACCACATAATGGTGTCCTCTGAAGTAAAAATAAAACCTGGGATCCCAGCTAACCCTGCAACATTTACAAACTATTCTAAAGCTAATGTCCTACTATTAAGAAATAACCTGGTAAAATGTCAAGCCCTCTAAACCCTGAGAACACTGCTGCATATGGGGAACTCTTCACAGAAACCCTAAACATACATGTTAATAGCTGCATAGAGGCAGCTGCACCCACCAGGAAGAAGTACAGAACTAACTCAAAAAGCCACCCTGGTGGAATCAGACCATCAGCAGGCTGTATAACAGGCAAAAGAAAATCATGGTTTAAATTGGGATGTGTAGTGCTCACCGGGATAAAAGCACTATCATCAAGCTAAACAAACACCTTGGAGTTCAAATTAAGTCTACCAAAGCCAAATGTGAGGCAAATCTGGCTTCCCAGGCCAAGGACAACCACAAGGCATTCTTTAGCTATGTCAGCAGCAATACACAATTGTCTGCAGAGCTCATTGTTAATGAAGTCATGTATATTGAGCCTAAAGAAATAGCAAACCTACTGGTAGACAAATTTAGCTCTAACTTTACCCCTCTCCAACCCCCACACAGCCTCCCCTCAGGAAATACCATCAAATCATTTTTTTGATCAATTTGAACAACTGGCTAAGCTTCTGGTGCCACTCAAAGGGATCCAATGTCTGTCAGCCTGGGACGACATGCTCGACAAGCCGCGTTGCTTTGCAAGAGACGGCTTGCACCTATCACCCCTAGGCTTTCAAATACTGGCCAAGTTTCTTGCTGCCCCCATAGTGCCTTTTTTAGGCAAGGCTCAAAAGTCAAACCCACCTCTGTAAACAGCACAATTAACAAAAAAACTGAGGGTTATGCTACTCAATGCCAGGAGTTTAAATCTCAAAATGCATGCGCTCAAAGCACTCCTCAGTATGGAGAACGTCGACATCTGTGCAATAACTGAAACCTGGTTCAAGGCCTCAGGGAGCACCCTAGCACTACTGGGCTACAACTCATACCACAAGTTTCGGCCATAGAACACGGACCGAAACACAAAAGGAGGGGGTGTATCCATATTCATCAAGGATACCTACACCTCCAGGTTAGTGGCGCAGCATGATACCTCTGAGATCATCCATGTGCAACTAACATCGGGCAAATCTGCAGTGCAAATTGTGGCCTGCTACAGATCACCCTCCATGACCCAGGGCCACCACTCCACCTTTCTGGAGACACTGGAAAACATGAAGGTCCTACCGAACACCCTGATATTGGGCAATGTCAATTACCCTACCATTAAGTGGGAAAACTACTCGAGTACAAACTCCCAGGCCCAGCACTTCCTGGAATTCATCAACTCAAATGCCCTGGATCAGCTGGTAAACTCTCCTACCAGAGGTGAAAACATATTGGACCTGGTCATCACCAACATGGGCGACAGGTGTTCCACACCGGAGGTCAACCTGTCACTGGTTAGATCAGACAATAAACTAATCACTCGGGATGTCCACACCACACCACCACCCCCAAATAAGGAAACCACAGTCAAAAACTTTTCTAAAGCAAACCTCACCTTACTTAAGACAGAGGTGATAATTTTCACAGCCCCCACGCTAAAGGATAATGCTGCCCAAGATGCAGAAACCTTTATAAATGCACTCTATGAGCACCTACAAGGATGCATGGATCATGCCATCCCTAGCAAAACAAAGACTCACTCCTCTAATTGAAGGAAATCAGTTTGGTGGACCCCTGTCATAGACAGGCTATAAAATAGATGGAGGAAACTAGTTCAGAAAAAAAGCAAATCCCAAGAAGGAAAGACATCAAATGATCAGTATCAGTAAGAAACTAAGGTCCCTCATAAAATCATCCAAGGCTAACTTTGAAAGAAAAATATCCAAGGATTCAAAAGATAACCACAAAGCCTTCTTTAGCTATGTTAAGAATCTAAGTGGCAACTCACAGATATGCACTGAACTACTGCAAAATAGCACAAAATCTACTGAACCTACTGATATTGCCAACATCCTGGTAGATAGATTCAGTGCAAACTTCACCCCCCTCTCACCCCCAAAAGGGCCCACAACAATACCGAAAAAGTGTAGTGTCCCGGAAATCACAGACGCACAGGTGAAAATAGCCCTTTCAAAAGCCAAAAACACAGCGTCAATGGGACCAGATGGTGTCCCAGGCTGCATCTTGCATGAACTACAGAACGAACTAACCCCCCACCTAAACACACTGTTCAACCTCAGCCTCTCCACAGGCTACATGCCCATAGAATGGTGCACAATGGTTATTCCTCTCCACAAAGGAGGGGCCAAAACTGACCCTGGTAACTATTGCCCTATAAGCCTAACTAGCCTGGTCTGCAAGTCTGCATCATCATGGAACTCATTAACAAAAACATTGGGAACCTCCAAACACTTGACCTGAGCCAATTCGGCTTGTTAAGGGCAGATCATTCCTACTAAACCTGGTTGACTTCTTTGAGACAGTCACTAAGGCCATAGATGAGGAAAAGGTGGTTCACACAGCCTACCTTGACCTCACCAAGGCTTTTGATACCATTCCCCACTCAGGTATTACAGAAAAACTCACCAGCCTGAACATAAACCCCTACATCACGAGATGGGTTGCCAACTGGCTTCCAGACAGAACTCACATGGTAAGAATAGTGGGCTCCAGGTCCGACTCTAAACCAGTCACAAGTGGTGTCCTGCAAGGCTCGGTACTGGGACCCCTACTGTTCAGCATATACTTCTTAGAAGTACAGGCAAACACAGGAGGAATATGGCTAACCAGGTTTGCGGATGACTGCAAACTGGGAGCCATAATTGACTCTCCAGCTGACATGGACATCCTCCAAAAGGGCCTTACTGAGACGGACACCTGGTGTCAAAGTCATGGCCTCAAGCTAAATGCCAAAAAATGTGTAGTCATCCCGTTTGGGAAGAACTAAACACCCACAAATTACCACATAGGTTGCAGCCCCCTTAATACAGAAGAGGTAATAAGAGATCTGGGGACCCAGGTAGATAGTAATCTCTCCTTTGACAATCATATTGACAAAGTAGTTAGGAAATTCTTCTATGTGGCCCATCTAATTACTAAAGGGTTCACATCTAGAAATATTGAGGTTATAGTGCTCCTATACTCGTCACTCATTAGACCCATCATAGAGTACAATGCCCCATTTGGGATGTACCTCACAAGGCACTTTCAACAGCTGGAAAGACCACAAAAGTACCTCACCAAGAGGATTATTGGCCTCAAACATATGTCCTATGCAGCCTGACTGAAAAAACTCTGGCTGTACTCAGTGACATATCGCTTACTCAGATGTGATCTCTGCCTGACTTACAAAGCCATGTCCAACTCAGAACTGATGGACATGCTCCACCTAAAAAAATCCAAGTCACTGCGAGCCACACGCTCTAGTGAGCTAAACCTCACCATAACAATAAATAGAACTGCTAGAGGGATAGATTGTTGTCACAGAGACTCCCCATGCTTTGGAACAAAATTCCAAATTATATTAGGCAGAACCTCTCACTAACACTCTTCAAGAGAAACCTTGATGAGTGGATGGGCAACAGAAAATACACCCCTGGGATCACTTCATTGGCTCTGCTTGACAGAGGATCAGTTAATTAATCAATGGGGCAGCAAAAGCCGACACACTCTGGCTAGGCTTATAAATACCCTGGGGCAGATAGCCTAGTACCTACCTATGAACCTATGGACCTAAATATAACTCCCCAACTATCATTACCAAACAGTTCCTCAATGCTGTCACTAAGTCCAAGAAAACTGTATCGATGGACCCTGAAAATATCCAAGGCTACCTTCTTAATGGCATGAAACACAAACTATCAGACTATCTAGAATCACTATCTAACCATAGTCTCCAAACAGGCTCCATGCCTCGAATAGCAACTGTCATCCCTTTGCACAAAGGTGGGCCATCTATGGATCCTGGAAACTTCAGACCTTAAATCTCACAGGTCTAATATGCAAAGCCATGCAAAGGATTATCATGGAAATGATCAATAATGCCAAAGAAACCTCCAAGCACAGGATGCAACACAGTTTGGTATCATGAAGGCAGGTCATGCCTCCTCAACCTGGTAGACTTCTTTGAGATGGCCACCAAAACAATGGACAAGGGCAAAATGATTCACACTTTCTACCTTTAGCTGGCCAAGGCATTTGACACAATGCCCCACTCTGGTATTGATGACAAACTTAAGAACTTAGGGATAAACCTTTATATCACTCACTGGATAGCTAGCTGGCTCAAAGTCAGTACCCAAGAATTTAGAATTGTTGAGTCTGTCTCTAAAAAGAGGCCAGTCACCAGTGGAGTACCTCAGGGATCGGTCCTGGGATTTCTTCTTTTTGGCATCTACTTTTCTGAAGTCAAGGACAACATCAAGGGCCTCTGGCTGGCCAATGTAGCAGAAAATTGCAAATTAAGAGCAGTCATAGACTTCCCAGTGAAACTAATGTTCTTCAACAAGAGCTGACACAGACAAATAACTGATGTCAGAGCCATGGGCTTAAATTAAATGCCAAGAACTTCGAGAAGTCATCCACCCCTGGTAACTAAAAAAAAAAATCTCTAATTTTCCATAGCCATACTTTTTCTATCACCTGCTCTCTCTATCAACTTTCCCTCTGCTTCTGATTACTGATGTACATGCTTTTGCCTGTAAGAACTAAGATTTGATATACAGTACCTCTATACACTTTTCTTAAACTCTGAGTTAATTTTCTTTACTTCCCCTCTATATGGTGAAGTTCTTATGTATTGGAGATATATGAAAGACTTTAACATTTGATTTTGTTGCCTTTTTTGTAAATAGCACTTCAAACTCTCATGTTACAACTGTAAATCCAAGCATTATAATGTATGTTTATATTACCTCATACATAATGTACTGTTTGTAAACATTTTTATGGTGTATGTAATACTTTGTGGAGCTTTTCTCCCTGGGCCTCTGCTGAAAAAGGGCATAAGCTCAGTCAGACATTCCCGGTCAACAAATGTCAAATAAATAAAAAAAATAAAATAAATAAAACTACCATATACTGACAGCACATCCCTAAATGTCAACCCAATAGTCAGGGATTTGGAGATACATGGAGATAGTAATTTATCATGTGTATGGTAGTGACAAAATCATGCCATGCTGTGCAACTTATAGATAATAGTATGGCATCTAGGTCTAAA